>NW_027142629.1:50720-124025 GCF_026170545.1 Melanerpes formicivorus | reverse complement strand
GCCTGGGAGAAGAGACCAACCTCTGCCTGTTTACAACCCCCCTTCAGGTAGTTGTAGAGAGCAATAAGGTCACCCCTGAGTCTCCTCCTCTCCAGGCTGAGCAGCCCCAGCTCCCTCAGCCTCTCCTCACAGGGCTGTGTTCCAAGCCCCTCACCAACTTCGTTGCCCTTCTCTGGACTCGTTCCAGCAAGTCAACCTCCTTCCTAAACTGAGGGGCCCAGAACTGGACACAGGACTCGAGGTGTGGCCTAGCCAGTGCAGTGTCCAGGGGCAGAATGACCTCCCTGCTCCTGCTGGCCACACTGTTCCTGATGCAGGCCAGGATGCCATTGGCCTTCCTGGCCACCTGGGCACACTGCAGGCTCATGTTCATCCTGCCATCAACCAGCACCCCCAGGTCTCTCCCGAGGGAGGTAGGGGGAGAGAGGGGGGTACCGAGGGGGAACCCTCCTCTGTCCAAAGGAGGGAGTCTTGTTCTGTATTATTTTCTTTGCTGTATATTTCTGTATATATATTGCAAATACTGTATGTATAGTGTATATACAACCTGCATTCCATCTTGCTTGTGAATACAGCTCTACCCTTTGCTTCTCCGACTGGGCTAGACATGGGCTTTTTTTCCTTCTTTCACAGAATCACAGAATCACCAAGGTTGGAAGAGACCTCAAAGATCATCAAGTCTAACCTGTCACCCCAGACTTCATGACTAAACCATGGCGCCAAGTGGCACGTCCAATCCCCTCTTGAACACCTCCCTGGGCAACCTGTTCCAGTGTTCCACTACATTCATGGCACAGAATTGGTTCATAAATTCAATCTAAATCTGCTCTTCTCTAATTTGAAGCCATTACCCCTCATCCTATTAATCCAGGCCTTGGTAAACAGTCTCTCTCCATCCTTCATGCAGCCCCCTTTAGGTTCTGGCAGGCTGCTGTTAGGTCACCCCACAGCCTCCTCTTCTCCACGCTGAACACCCCCAGCTCCCTCAGCCTTTGTTGCAGAAGTGTTCCAACCTCCTGATCATTTTCATGGCCCTCCTCTGGACCTGCTGTATCAGCTCAGTTCCTTTCTTTCTTTCTTTTTGGCTTGAAACATACTCACACTGTCAAACTGAATTACTTTTGGCAGTAAATTTCTGTTCCAACTCTCAGGAATTTCTTTCTTGCAGTGGCTTGTTTGCCCTGGTACAGTTCTAGTTCTCTTAGGATTTATAGTGTGCAATTTATTTTCATAGGTTTTATAGCTGTGCAGTCAAAAATCTCCTTGCACTGGAATTTGGCTTCCTGGTACCAGAGAGAGCTATAGGCTAGTATTTTAAAGTTAAATTGGAACCTTTCAGTGACTCTCATGTATTTAGAATCATAGAATTGTCTAGATTGGAAGGGACCTCAAGGACCAGCCAGCTCGAATAGAATAGAATAGAATAGAATAGAATAGAATAGAATAGAATAGAATAGAATAGAATAGAATAGAATAAACCAGGTTGGAAGAGACCTTCAAGATCATCGCGTCCAACCTATCACCCAACACCACCTAATCAACTAACCCATGTAACCAAGCACCCTGTCAAGTCTCCTCCTGAACACCTCCAGTGACGGCAACTCCACCACCTCCCCGGGCAGTCCATTCCAATGGACATTCTTTGTGGGGGAGGGAAAGCTGGGCCTTCTCTCACCACCATAACTTGGCTTAAAGGGACAGCGGGACTCTCAGTGCGGTCCCAGGTATGGTGCGGTATAGGCAAGAATGGTGCTCTGGATCTCTCATGAGGTTTGCAGGGCTCAGAGCGGCACAGATGGTGGCTCCCTCCTGCGACAGTGGGGACTAGGCAGATGTGTGGACTCGGTCTTGGTCAAGTCCCTTCTCCCCAGCAATTGGGCAAGATCTTACCCCTGGGGGTTGGTCCTGTCCTCTGGTGGTACGGTGGGCTCTCCCGGTCGGTGTGACTGGCTGTGACGACACTGGGCTTCTCAGGCTGGGCTTGATGTTGACTTGCTGGAACGAGTCCAGAAAAGAGCAACAAAGCTGGTGAGGGGTTTGGAACACAAGCCCTATGAGGAGAGGCTGAGGGAGCTGGGGGTTGCTCATCCTGGAGAAAAGGAGACTCAGGGGTGACCTTATCACTCTCTACAACTACCTGAAGGGAGGTTGTAGACAGACGGATGATGGTCTCTTCTCCCAGGCACCCAGTACCAGAACAAGAGGACACAGTCTCAGGCTGCACCAGGGGAGGTTCAGGTTGGATGTTAGGAAGAAGTTCTATACAGAAAGAGTGATTGCGCTTTGGAATGGGCTGCCCAGGGAGGTGGTGGAGTCACCATCATTGAAGGTGTTCAGAAGGAGACTTGCTGGGGTGCTTGGTGCCATGGGTTAGCTGTTTGGGTGGGTTGGATTGGTTGATGGGTTGGACACGATGATCTTGAAGGTCTCTTCCAACCTGGTTTGGTTTATTCTAATAAAGGTTTATTATATTCTAATAAAGGCTCAGGCTCAGTGAAGGTCCTCACCCTCAAGGTTGCTTCTCGCGATGCAGAGGCTTTCAGTATGTGTGCGTGTATGAATGAGAGAAGCTAATAATGAGCTCAATGGCAGAGGCTATAGCGTTGTCCTCTCGAGCAAGTAGAGAGACAAAGTGAAAGAGGGGGCCACTTGTTTACCAACTGGGGTGATACTTATACATTCCTCGAGGCTGGGTTTGACCAGTGGGCACTCTTGTAAACTGGCTTCAGCCTATAGAAAGTGTGAAGCTAGAATTATGCCCATGCTTGGTGTTTGCATGAGTGTTGCATGTGCTGGATGCATGCTGGCCTGGCTAACGCCTTGGCTTTTGTCTTCCTCCTCAAGGAAGGGAAACTTGTCCACATGCTGGGACAAGATTCAATAGTTGGGCATAATGTGCCTTCACCACACCATTTCTGAGCCAGGCAGCAAGCTCTGCCCACGCTCAGGGCACTGATTGAGCCACATGGGTGGCACAGAGGTGGCTACCATGGCTTCATCGTCCTCCTCATACTCCTTGTTCTCCTCTTCTTCATCCTGTTTGTCTTCATCATCCTCCTTCTCATTGTCATCCTCTGTCTCATCTTCCTCCTCTTTTCTTTCTTCAGGCTGCACTTTGGCTGCTCCATCTTGTTCTCTGAGTGGTTCTTATCTTCCCAGCTCTTATCCAGGTCCTTCTGTGAGGCCATGCTGGTGGGGGAAGGCATCATGTCTGTGCTGTAGGGAAGAAGGAAGCACCTGATCCCAGGATCTCAAACCCTGAGGTCAGGACTGTCCCCAACACCCAGCACTCAAATGGGGCATGGAATGGAGACAGGCCCATGAATCCCCAGAGCGGTCATGGTGAGGGGTCAGGCCTCTAATCTCTGGTTTGAGACCCCAGTTCCTGTGTTGGGGCTTCTGAGCTCCCCTGGTACTTACAGTGTTGTCTCATCTCCCCTGTTCCCAAGCCGGGTAGTGTTGGCAAGTTGGTTTCTGGACCAGTCCCTGCCCTTTGAGCTCTCCTGGCTCTGACAGCAGAGGCAGCAGTGCTGACCCAGAAAGACCAAACCATTTCCAACCCTCTCCCACCTACCTTTCACATTCCAACCCCAAACACCACCTTCTCCCACAAAACTGATCCCCACAGGCCTCAGGAGAACCCAGATTCCTACCACAGCTGATGTCCTTCAAAGTCTCCAAACAGCTGAAAGGTATCACAGTATCACAGTATGACTTAGGTTGGAAAGAACCTCGAGGATCATCGAGTCCAACCTATCAACACAGACCCCATGACTAGACCATGGCACCAAGTGCTACGTCCAATCTCCTCTTGAACGCCTCCAGGGACGGTGAATCAACCACCTCCCTGGGCAGCACATTCCCATAAGGAACTACTCTCTCAGTGAAGAACTTCCTCCTCACCTCAAGTCTAAACCTCCCCTGGCACAGCATGAAACTGTGTCCTCTTGTTCTGGTGCTGGATGCCTGGGAGAAGAGACCAACCCCTTCCCAGCTACAACCACCTTTCATGTAGTTGTAGAGGGCAATGAGGTCACCCCTGAGCCTCCTCTTCTCCAGGCTAAACAACCCCAGCTCCCTCAGCCTCTCCTTACAGGGCTTGTGTTTAAGGCCTCTCCCCAGCCTTGTTGCCCTTCTCTGGACACCTTCAAGTCTCTCAATGTCCTTCTTAAACTGAGGGGCCCAGAACTGGACACAGGACTCAAGGTGCAGCCCAACCAATGCAATGACTTCCTTGCTCCTGCTGGCCACACTATTCCTAATGCAGGCCAGGATGCTATTGGCCCTCTTGGCCACCTGGGCACACTGCTGGCTCATATTCAGGTGGCTGTCAATCAGCATCCCCAGGTCCCTCTCTGTTTGGGAGCTCTCCAGCCACTCCAACCCCAGCCTGTAGCTCTGCATGGGATTGCCATGGCCAAAGTGCAGCACCTGGCACTTGGACTTGTTGAATGCCATCCCATTGGACTCTGCCCATCTGTCCAGTCGGTCAAGGTCCCTCTGCAGAGCCTTTCCACCCTCTAACTGACTAACATCTGCCCCTAACTTGGTGTCATCTGCAAACTTGCTGATGACTGACTCAATCCCCTCATCCAGATCATCAATGAAGATGTTAAAGAGGATGGGCCCAGCACTGATCCCTGGGGGATACCACTGGTGCCTGGCTGCCAGCTGGATGTGGCACCATTCACCACCACTCTCTGGGCTCGGCCCTCCAGCCAGTTCCTAACCCAGCACAGAGTGTTACAGTCCAAGCCACGAGCTGACAGCTTAGCCAGCAGTTTGCTGTGGGGGATGGTGTCAAAGGCCTTGCTGAAGTCCAGGTAGACCACATCCACAGGCTGCCCCACATCCACCAGACAGGTCACCTGATCATAGAAGGAGATCAGGTTAGAGAGGCAGGACCTGCCTTTCTTAAATCCATGTTGGCTGGACCTGAGCCCTTGGCCATCCTTCAGGTGCGCAGTTATTGCCACCAGGATAATCTGCTCCATCACTTTCCCTGGCACTGAGGTCAGGCTGCCAGGCCTGGAGTTTCCAGGTTCCTCCATCCAACCCTTCTTGTGGATGGGGACCACACTGGCCAGTTTCCAGTCATCTGGGACCTCTCCAGTGAGCCAGGACTGGAGGAAAATGATGGAGAGCAGCTTGGCCAGCTCATCTGCCAGCTCTCTCAGCACCCTAGGATGGATCCCATCCAGTCCCATGGACTTGTGAGTGTCCAAGTGGCTCAGCAGATCCTGCACTAATTCCTCATGGATTTCCAGGGCATTACACTGCTCCCCGACCCCATCGCCCAGCTCAGGAGGCCACTCGTCCTGAACTCCTGCCTTGCTGTTAAACATTGAGGCAGAATGGTGCCTCAGTTGAGGCAGGTGGTGAGCAAGGAGGATCTGCAGGAGTCTGGGAGGTGCCCTATGGACTGGGGTCCTGCTGTCATCCCGGTCTGGCTTCTTTACCTGCTGGGCTTTTCCAAAGGGCAGATCTGAAGACTCTGCTCTTCTCCATCCCAGAGAGGCAGGGCTGATGGAGAAAGAAGGACACAGCCCTTGCCAGAGAGAAGCAAAGGGCTCAGAGGAGAGGACTGACCTGCAAGGGTGTGGTGGTAGTAAACAAGCTCAAAAACCTCCTTTCACTGCACCTGCCCTTCCCCAGCCCCCTGGAGTCCGGGTTTTTTGGCATGAAAGGAAACAAATGCCAGCATCTGCCTGTCTCTGCAAGGCAGGGTTTGTGCAGGCATGGCCCTTGGTTTGGTAAGCAAGCACACACGTCTCACAGAGGGCTTGCCCTGTGCTGTGCTTGGGTGGTTTGGGCAAAGTTCCTACCACAGGCAATGTCTTCTTTGCCTTTGTGCCAATTGGTCTTCACTAGAATCACAGAATCATCAAGGTTGAAAGGGACCTCAAGGACCACCCAGTTCCAACCCCCCTGCCATGGGGAGGGACACTTTCCACTAGATAAGGTTGCCCAGAGCCACACCCAGCCTGGCCCTAAAAACCTCCAGGAATGAGGCTTCCACCACCTCCCTGGGCAACCTCTTCCAGTGTCTCCTTACCCTCATGGGGAAGAACTTCTTCCTAAGATCTAATCTAACTCTCCCCTCGATGAACTTGGATCCATTCCTCCAGTTCTATCACTACCTAAAGCCCCAAAACGTCCCTCCCCAGCTTTCTTGTAGGCCCCTTCAGATACTGGAAGGCCACAAGAAGGTCTCCTTGGAGCCTTCTCTTCTCCAGACTGAACAACTCCAACTCACTCAGTCTCCCATAGCAGAGCAGCTCCAGCCCTCTGCTCATGCTCATGGCCCTTCTCTGGACACCTTCCAGCACCTCCAGATCTTTTCTGTAATAGGGGCTCCAGAAGGGGACACAGTGCTCCAAACCAGTTCCCTTGATTATAAAGCTACTCTTTAACTTTTCTTCAATTTAAGCTCAACAATAAGCACCAAATGTCACAGATCCTATTCTGCTACACACATCACCATGCACTTTCACCACTGCTTTCCTCCACGTGCTGCAAGAGCTCAGCGTGGCGGAGCGCTGGCTCCCTCTGGCTTTGTTTTGCATCAAATCTTGGGTTATCAATTGGAGTACTGGAGACTTGCAAAACCAGGGGTCACAGCACTGCTTTGTGAGTAAATTTAGCTATTTTTTTCTCTAGAGTATCATAGTATCAGTCAGGGTTGGAAGGGACCACAAAGATCATCTAGTTCCAACCCCCCTGCCATGGGCAGGGACACCCCACACTAGATCAGGCTGGACAGAGCCTCAGCCAGCCTGGGCTTAAACACCCCCAGGGACAGAGCCTCAACCACCTCCCTGCACAACCCATTCCAGGGCTTCACCACTCTCATGGTGAAGAACCTCCTCCTCAGATCCAGCCTGAATCTCCCCACCTCCAGCTTCATTCCATTCCCCCTAGTCCTGTCACTACCTGAGAGCCTAAGTCCTTCCCCAGCCTTCCTGTAGCCCCCTTCAGATACTGGAAGGCCACAATGAGGTCACCTCGGAGCCTTCTCTTCTGCAGACTGAACAGCCCCAACTCCTTCAGTCTGTCCTCACAGGAGAGGTGCTCCAGCTCTCTGATCATCCTCCTGGCCCTGCTCTGGACACCTTCCAACACCTCCACATCCCTCTTGTAATAGGGGCTCCAGAACTGGACACAGTACTCCAGGTGGGGTCTCCCCAGGGCTGAGTAGAGGGGGAGGATCACCTCCCTCGACCTGCTGGCCACACTTCTCCTGATGCAGCCCAGGATCTGATTGGCTTTGTGGGCTGCAAGTGCACACTGAGAGCTCCTGTTGAGCTTCTCCTCCCCCAGCACCCCCAAGTGTCTCTCCTCAGGGCTGCTTTCCACCCAGTCCCTGCCCAGCCTGGATTTGTGCCTGGGATTGCCTCGACCCAGATTCAGGACCCTGCACTTGCTCTTATTGAACCTCATGAGGTTGGCTTGTGCCCACCTCTCCAGCTTCTCAAGGTCCCTCTGGATGGCCTCCCTTCCCTCCAGCGTGTCTGCTGCACCCCACAGCTTGGTGTCATCAGCAAACTTGCTGAGGGTGCACTCAGTGCCACTGTCCATGGCACCCACAAAGATGCTGAACAAGCCTGGTCCCAGGACTGATCCCTGAGGGACTCCGCTTGTCCCTGGCCTCCACTGGGACATGGAGCCATTGACAGCCCCTCTTTGGGTGCGGCAATCAAGCCAGTCTCAGGCTCTGCAGTTCTGCCAGCTGCTTCTTTGAGTGGACAACGGGCTCCCCCTTGTGGCGCAGCCATCACTTGCAGCTTAGCTGTCTTCCAAAACTGCTGTTTAAATTCTGTCAAATTTCTTTTTACTTCAATTCATAGAATCATAGAATGGTCTGGGTTGGAAGGCACCTCCAAAGGTCACCTAATCCAACCCCCTCTGCAGTCAGCAGGGATATCCTCAACTAGACCAGGTTGCCTAGGGCCTCATTAAGCCTTACTTTGAATATGTCCAAGGAAGGGGCCTCAACAACTTCCCTGGGCAACCTGTTCCAGTGTCCCACCACCCTCATAGTACAGAACTTCTTCCTGATATCCAATCGAAATCTGCCCTTCTCTAGTCTGAAGCCATTGGCACTTGTCCTGCCACTACAGACCTTTATAAACAGTCTCCCTCATTTTCTTGACCCTCCTCTAGACCTGCTCCATCAGGTCCATATCCTTCCTCTGGTGAGGATCCAGACCTGTACACATTACTCCAGGTGAGGTCTCACCAGAGCAGAGTGGCAGAATCACTTCTCTGGATCTGCTGGCGTCGCAGCTTTGGATGCAGCCCAGGATGTGATTTGCCTTCTGGGCTGCAAGCTCACCCTGCCTGCTCATGTCCAGCTTCCCATCCATCAGCACCCCCAAATCCTGTTCCACAGGGCTCCTTTCTGCCACCCCTTCCCCCAGTCTGTATTGATAGTGATGGTTCTTACTGCTTGTGCATACATTCTGTGAGGATCTAAGCCCCAGCTGTACAGCTGAACGGGTGAATGAGAAGCGTAAATAGCTCTGGAGGCAGCAGGTTTGGGATCAATAAATAACTTCTATGTGCTACTAATTCACCTCAGACTAATTCTTAAGAGCCATAATAAAGGGATGTCTCAGCATTGCTCAAATCCCTGCAGCACAGATGGTGCCACATCCAGCTGGAGGCCAGTCACCAGTGGTGTGCCCCAGGGATCAGTGCTGGGCCCTGTCCTCTTCAACATATTCATCGATGATCTGGATGAGGAGGTTGAGTCAGTCCTCAGCAAGTTTGCAGATGACACCAAGTTAGGGGCAGATGTTAGTCAGTTAGAGGGTGGAAAGGCTCTGCAGAGGGACCTCGGCCGACTGGACAGATGGGCAGAGGCCAATGGGATGGCATTCAACAAGTCCAAGTGCCGAGTGCTGCACTTTGGCTACGGCAATCCCATGCAGAGCTACAGGCTGGGGTCAGAGTGGCTGGAGAGCTCCCAGACAGAGAGGGACCTGGGGCTACTGATCGACAGCCACCTGAACATGAGCCAGCAGTGTGCCCAGGTGGCCAGGAGGGCCAATAGCATCCTGGCCTGCATTAGGAATAGTGTGGCCAGCAGGAGCAGGGAGGTCATAGTGCCCCTGTACTCTGCTTTGGTTAGGCTGCACCTTGAGTCCTGTGTCCAGTTCTGGGCCCCTCAGTTTAAGAAGGACATTGAGAGACTTGAATGTGTCCAGAGAAGGGCAACAAGGCTGGGGAGAGGCCTTGAACACAGCCCTGTGAGGAGAGGCTGCGGGAGCTGGGATTGTTTAGCCTGGAGAAGAGGAGGCTCAGGGGTGACCTCATTGCCCTCTACAACTACCTGAAGGGTGGTTGTAGCCAGGAAGGGGTTGGCCTCTTCTCCCAGGCAACCAGCACCAGAACAAGAGGACACAGTCTCAAGCTGCACCAGGGGAGGTTTAGACTTGAGGTGAGGAGAAAGTTCTTCACCGAGCGAGTCATTCATCATTGGAATGGGTTGCCCAGGGAGGTGGTGGAGTCATCGACCCTGGAGGTGTTCAAGAGGAGACTGGATGTGGCACTTGGTGCCATGGTCTAGGCATGGGGTCTGTGTTGATAGGTTGGACTCGATGATCCTCGAGGTCCTTTCCAACCTAAGTGATACTGTGATACTGTGCTTGCAGCATCTCTCAAGCCCAGCAGCACAGGCACAGCACACGGACAGGGCTCCTGAAGCTGGGAGGTCTTGACTGGAGACCCAGCTCCTTGGCCCAGCACACAGCCCCCAGCAGAGCAGCACAAGAAAGCTGCCTCCACGCAGACTCTCCCAGGCCTTGGCTGCAGAGTCCTCCCACTGCCCTGCCCAGGGCTCTGCTGTCTGCAGATTTGCCAGGAGATGTTGCTCTGTCCCCAGCTCTGCTCCCTGGCCCAGCTCACACACCCCACCCCACACACTCTGTGCTCAGCTTGGCACTCCAGGCACCTCTTGCCAGCAGGGCCCTACCCAGGGGCATCTCTGTGCTGGCCACTCCTCAAGCCCTGAAGACACAGAGAAAGAGAGGTTCCTGCTTTCTGCACCTGCAGCAAAGGGAGAAGGGACTTGATCAGTTTCTTGCAAAACCTGTTCATCTCTCCCTGGGATGCTGGAGGAGTGTCTCCTGAGCAAACTTGACACCTCCAGCACCATGCAGCCTAAAGAGACTCATTTGAAAGGTTTTTGCTTCCTCCCCTCCCTGCCCATTTCTGTCAGCTTTCTCAGTGGAGTTCTCCTGGAGTTGCCATTCCAAACCCCCAAGACAAAAGAGATTTGCTGTGAGGGTACAGTGCCCACAGTCTGTTGGTAACCTCCCAGCTGACACATGCCAGGGAGCAGAAGAATTCACTCCTTTTATCTCCTGAAATGCTGCCACATTCTGGCATTTCCTACACGTTTCAGCTGGGCCCTTGATCCCCTCCCTGACCCTTCCCAGGCCTTTTCTTCATTCCCAGGCAGTCCATGTCCCCACTGTCTTTGCTGTCCTGTGGCCCTGGCTCTCCCACTTCCACTGAAGCTGGAACAGTGGAGTGGGAAATGTGGCTGAGGAAGCATCAAAAGAGCTGGGATGAAAGCAGAATGGAAGGTCCTGAGACTAAAGGCTGGAATGACCTGGAGGTCTGAAAGAAACAGCTACAACCAAGGTGGGGGTGGTTAGAGATGAGGAGTGGGGAGGGACCCTGCAGCCACCTCACACAGGAATTGATGAAGGAGACAGAGAGGGAGTGAGACCTCCTGTGACTGTGCAGATTATCCTGGTGGCAATCACTGCGCACCTGAAGGATGGCCAAGGGCTCAGGTCCAGCCAACATGGATTTAGGAAGGGCAGATCCTGCCTCTCCAACCTGATCTCTTTCTATGATCAGGTGACCCGTCTGGTGGACGTGGGGCAGGCTGTGGATGTGGTCTGCCTGGACTTCAGCAAGGCCTTTGACACCATCCCCCACAGCAAACTGCTGACTAAGCTGTCAGCTCATGCCTTGGACTGCAACACTCTGTGCTGGGTTAGGAACTGGCTGGAGGGCCGAGCCCAGAGAGTGGTGGTGAATGGTGCCACAGCCAGCTGGCAGCCAGGCACCAGTGGTGTGCCCCAGGGATCAGTGCTGGGCCCTGTCCTCTTCAACATCTTCATCAATGATCTGGATGAGGGGGTCGAGTCAGTCATCAGCAAGTTTGCAGATGACACCAAGTTAGGGGCAGATGTTGGTCAGTTAGAGGGTGGAAAGGCTCTGCAGAGGGACCTCGACCGACTGGACAGATGGGCAGGGGCCAATGGGATGGCATTCAACAAGTCCAAGTGCTGAGTGCTGCACTTTGGCTACGGCAATCCCATGCAGAGCTACAGGCTGGGGTCGGAGTGGCTGAGAGCTCCCAAACAGAGAGGGACCTGGGGGTGCTGATTGACAGCCACCTGAATATGAGCCAGCAGTGTGCCCAGGTGGCCAGAAGGGCCAATAGCATCCTGGCCTGCATTAGGAATAGTGTGGCCAGCAGGAGCAAGGAAGTCATTGTGCCCCTGTACTCTGCTCTGGTTAGGCCGCACCTTGAGTACTGTGTCCAGTTCTGGGCTCCTCAGTTTAAGAAGGACATTGAGAGACTTGAAGGTGTCCAGAGAAGGGCAACAAGGCTGGGGAGAGGCCTTGAGCACAGCCCTGTGAGGAGAGGCTGAGGGAGCTGGGGTGGTTTAGCCTGGAGAAGAGGAGGCTCAGGGGTGACCTCATTGCCCTCTACAACTACCTGTAGGGAGGTTGTAGCCAGGAAGGGGTTGGCCTCTTCTCCCAGGCAACCAGCACCAGAACAAGAGGACACAGTCTCAAGCTGCACCAGGGAAGGTTTAGACTCGAGGTGAGGAGGAAGTTCTTCACCGAGCGAGTCGTTCGTCATTGGAACGGGTTGCCCAGGGAGGTGGTTGAGTCATCGACCCTGGAGGTGTTCAAGAGGGGATTGGACGTGGCACTTGGTGCCATGGTCTGGTCATGGGGTCTGTGTTGATAGGTTGGACTCGATGATCCTCGAGGTCCTTTCCAACCTCAGCAATACTGTGATACTGTCACTCCAGCCCTGGTGTATGGGTGGGGACCTCTGAGTGCCTGCTTGAGCAGTGTGGGATGTCAGAAGGTAGCAGGGGACTGTCCTGAGCCAGGCAGGATTTGGGTGCTGCCATCACCATTGTAGGTAGGAGCCAGGCAGAGCCACACAGCTGCTGAACTATGCCCTCCCACTCCCTAAAGCCTTGAACCTCCATCTATCCATTCACTGGTCCATCTGCACTCACCGTACCCTCTGAGAGTCCCTAAGGCTCCACCAAGGCCTCAGGGCTCATCTAGAGCCCCAGAAACCCCTGGATGACAGCCTGGAGGAGAATACCCTGGGGAACAAGTTGGAGGAGCTGAAGTGCAGCTTCGAGGGAGAGGAGGAGGAGGAGGAGGATGAACAGGAGAAGTACAAGGACAAGAAGGAGGAGAATGAACCTGCAGTGGTCCTCCCTGTACCACTTCATTGGCTGAATCAGTGCCTGTGTGCAGGCAGCTTCCCACTCTGTTGAAAGCCAGTGCAGCACCAGGGCCCCCACCTGGGTACCCAACCATCCAAAACCCTTCCAGAATGGTTAAAAAGGCTTAAAACTGCCTGAAGAAAACAAATCAGTAAAATCCATGAAACCTTGTCAATCCCCCTTTGAAATCCATTAAAAAGCTC
Source organism: Melanerpes formicivorus (assembly GCF_026170545.1). Classification (NCBI taxonomy): domain Eukaryota; kingdom Metazoa; phylum Chordata; class Aves; order Piciformes; family Picidae; genus Melanerpes; species Melanerpes formicivorus. The sequence goes on along the minus strand of NW_027142629.1, from coordinate 111,322 downwards.
TTGAAAACCCTTAAGAAGCTAATTCTGATGAGGTCCTGCCTGACAAACCTGGTGGCCTTCTGTGACAAGGTCACAACATCAAAAGATGAAGGCTGAGCAACTGAGGTCATTGAGCTGGACCTGAGCAAAGCCTTCACCACTGTCCCACACCACATCCTGGGCTCCAGGCTGGTGCAGGATGGCTTCCATGGATGGAGCATTCAGTGGATACAGAACTGGCTTGAGGGCTGCAAAGGGTGGCTGTCAATAGGTCCATAGCCAAGTGGAGGCCAGAGACAAGTGGAGTCCCTCAGGGATCAGGACTGGGACCAGTCCTGTTTAACATCTCTGTGGGTGCCATGGACAGTGGCACTGAGTGCACCCTCAGCAGCTTTGCTGATGACACCAAGCTGTGTGGTGCAGCAGACAGCTGGAGGGAAGGGATCCATCCAGAGGGACCTGGACAGGCTGTAGAGCTGGGTCCAAGCCAACCCCATGAGGTTCAACAAGACCAAGGGCAAGGTCCTGCAGCTGGGGCAGGGCAATCCCAAGCACTGCTATAGGCTGGGCAGGGACTGGCTGGAGAGCAGCCCTGAAGAAAAGGACTTGGGGGTGCTGGGGGAGGAGAAGCTCAAGAGGAGCCAGCAGGGAGCACTTGCAGCCCAGAGAGCCAAGCAGAGCCTGGGCTGCAGCAGAAGTGTGGCCAGCAGGGCCAGGGAGGGGATTCTGCCCCTCTGCTCTGCTCTGGTGAGACCTCACCTGCAGCACTGTGTCCAGGTCTAGAGCCACTATTACAGGAAGGATCTGGAGGTGCTGGAACACTTCCAGAGAAGGGCCACAAGGATGATCAGAGGGCTGGAGCTCCTGTCCTGTGAGGACAGCCTGAGAGAGTTGGTGCTATTCAGTCTGGAGAAGAGAAGGCTCCAAGGAGACCTTCTTGTGACCTTCCAGTATCTGGAGGGGGCTCCAAGAAAGCTGGAGAGGGACTTTTTAGGGTGTCAGGGAGGGATAGAACTGGGGGGAATGGAACAAAAATAGAAATGGGGAGATCCAGATTGGATCTCAGGAAGAAATTCTTCACTATGAGGGTGGTCAGACACTGGAACAGGAGGATGTTGAGGCCAGGCTGGATGTGGCTCTAAGCAACATGGTTGAATGAAAAGTGTCCCTGCCCATGGCAGTGGGGGGGTGGAACTAGGTGATGCTCGAGGTCCCTGCCAACCCTAAACACTTCTATGATTGCAGGGAGTTTCTAGCCTCATTTATAGAATCATAGAATCATTCAGGGTTGGAAGGGACCACAAGGATCATCCAGTTCCAACCCCCCTGCCAGGGGCAGGGACACCCCACACTAGATCAGCCTGGCCAGAGCCTCATCCAGCCTGGGCTTAAACACCTCCAGGGACAGAGCCCCAACCACCTCCCTGGACAACCCATCCCAGGGCTTCACCACTCTCATGGGGAAGAACTTCCTCCTCACATCTAGCCTGAATCTCCCCACCTCCAGCTTCATTCCATTCCCCCTAGTCCTATCACTGCCTGAGATCCTGAGCAGTCCCTCCCCAGCCCTCCTGTAGCCCCCTTCAGATACTGGAAGGCCACAATTAGGTCACCTCTGAGCCTTCTCTTCTCCAGACTGAACAGCCCCAACTCCTTCAGTCTGTCCTCGTAGGAGAGGTGCTCCAGCCCTCTGATCATCCTCGTGGCCCTGCTCTGGACACCTTCCAGCACCTCCACATCCCTCTTGTAATAGGGGCTCCAGAACTGGAGGCAGTACTCCAGGTGGGGTCTCACCAGGGCTGAGTAGAGGGGGAGGATCACCTCCCTTGCCCTGCTGGCCACACTTCTCCTGCTGCAGCCCAGGATCTGATTGGCTTTGCGGGCTGCAAGTGCACACTGAGAGCTCCTGCTGAGCTTCTCCTCCCCCAGCACCCCCAAGTCTCTCTCCTCAGGGCTGCTTTCCAGCCAGTCACTGCCCAGCCTGGATTTGTGCCTGGGATTGCCTCCACCCAGATGCAGGACCCTGCCCTTGGTCTTGTTGAACCTCCTGAGGTTGGCTTGTGCCCACCTCTCCAGCCTGTCAAGGTCCCTCTGGATGGATCCCTTCCCTCCAGCTGTCTGCTGCACCACACAGCTTGGTGTCATCAGCAAACTTGCTGAGGGTGCACTCAGTGCCACTGTCCATGGCACCCACAAAGATGTTTGATGCTCTACAACAATGCTTTAAATGGTTTACAGCTGCCCTAAAAATCATCAACATCTCTTCAAAACTCCTACAGGCCCCCCAAAAAGTTCATTAAAGTCTTTTCAAACCTCTTGGATGTTTCTAAAACCACCTAAAGCTGCATTCCAATCTCTTTTCTCAGAGCATTAGAGAGATTTTAATGATTTCTGGGTTTTCCAAACCCTTCAAATATGCCTGAAAAGTCACCAGGCTCTCTCCAAAAGCTCTTCAAAAGTCACTCAGTTCTCTTTGAAACTCTTAAAGCTCATTTTGCAAAGATTTTAATGACTTTCTGGCCTTCTCTGGTGGATGTGGGGAGGCCTGTGGATGGAGTCTACCTGGACCTCAGCAAGGCTTTTGACACCATCCCCCATAGTAAACTCCTGGCCAAGCTGTCAGCCCATGGCTTGGATGTGAGCACACTGCACTGGATTAGGAACTGGCTGGAGGCTGAGCCCAGAGGGTGGTGGTGAATGGTGCCACAGCCAGTTGGCAGTCAGGCACCAGTGGTGTGCCCCAGGGATCAGTGCTGGGCCCTGTGCTCTTTGACATCTTCATTGATGATCTGGATGAGGGCATTGAGTCCATCAGCAGTGAATGTGCAGCTGACACCAAGCTGGGGGCAGGAGTTGATCTGCTGGAGGGTAGAGAGGCTCTGCAGAGGGACCTCGACAGGCTGGACAGATGGGCAGAGTCCAAGGGCAGGAGATTGAACACATCCAAGTGCCAGGTTCTGCCCATTGGCCACAACAACCCCATGCTGTGCTACAGGCTGGGGGCAGAGTGGCTGAGAGCAGCCAGGCAGAGAGGGACCTGGGGGTGCTGGTGGATGGCAGGCTGAACATGAGCCTGCAGTGTGCCCAGGTGGCCAAGAAGGCCAAGGGCATCCTGGGCTGCATCAGGAACAGTGTGGCCAGCAGGAGCAGGGAGGTCATTCTGCCCCTGCACACTGCACTGGTTAGGCCACACCTCGAGTCCTGTGTCCAGTTCTGGGCCCCTCAGTTTAGGAAGGAGGTTGACTTCCTGGAATTAGTCCAGAGAAGAGCAACAAAGTTGGTGAGGGGTTTGGAGCACAGCCCTGTGAGGAGAGGCTGAGGGAGCTGGGGTTGCTCAGCCTGGAGAAGAAGAGACTCAGGGGTGACCTCATTGCTCTCTACAACTACCTGAAGGGAGGTTGTAGACAGGCAGAGGTTGGTCTCTTCTCCCAGGCAGCCAGCACCAGAACAAGAGGACACAGTCTCAGGCTGCGCCAGGGGAGGTTTAGTTTGGAGGTTAGGAAGAAGTTCTGTACACAGAGAGTGATTGCCCATTGGGATGGGCTGCCTGGGGAGGTGGTGGAGTCGCTGTCATTGGAGGTGTTCAGGAGGAGACTTGATGGGGTGCTTGGTGCCATGGGTTAGCTGTTTGGGTGGGTTGGGCTGGTTGATGGGTTGGATGTGATGATCTTGAAGGTCTCTTCCAACCTGGTTTGGTTTATTCTGGTTTATTCTAAATTCTTTAAGCCTTCCACGTCCTCCAAAAACACTTCAGGGGGCTCAAAACTGCCTTTAAGTCATCACCATCTCTTTAGAACTCTTAAAGGCACATCAAAACTTGCAACAAGCTTTTGGCCCTCAAATCTCCTCAGAAAACCCTGGCACACAGGGTAGGGCAGGAGCCACCCAGGCACCACAGGCCCCTGGTGTGTCCCCACCCAACAGAAGGAACTGTAGGAGGGGCCAGGGCTGGATCATCCCCATCCAGCCCTGACAACAAAATGCTCAAGGCCAAGCTGGAGGAGCTGAAGCAGAAGCCAGCAGCCAGCAAACACAACCTGGGGGCACTGGGAGGGGCAGGGGACTGTGGGTTTGGGGTGACTCTGACACCTCCTTAACCTCTCTGCCCAGCTCTGGAGAAGGGGCAGCACGAGGTGCAGGCACTGTGGTGAGGTAGGAGCACGCCTGGCTGCTGGCCCACTTGCAGGGACTGGCAGTAGGGGTTGGGGACAAAGGCCTGAACCCCCCAAAGAGCATCCCCTAACTCCCTGTGCTGCCCTCCAGGCAGCCCAGCCTGGACCCTGCCACAGGCAGGAGTCACAGTATCACAGTCTCACAGTATCACAGTATCACTAAGGTTGGAAGAGACCTCGAGGATCATCGAGTCCAACCTATCAACACAGACCTCAGGACTAGACCATGGCACCAAGTGCCACATCCAATCCCCTCTTGAACACCTCCAGGGATGGTTACTCCACCACCTCCCTGGGCAACCCGTTCCAATGACGAATGACTCGCTCGGTGAAGAACTTCCTCCTCACCTCGAGTCTAAACCTCCCCTGGCACAGCTTGAGACTGTGTCCTCTTGTTCTGGTGCTGGTTGCCTGGGAGAAGAGACCAACCCCTTCCTGGCTACAACCACCCTTCAGGGAGTTGTAGAGGGCAATGAGGTCACCCCTGAGCCTCCTCTTCTCCAGGCTAAACAATCCCAGCTCCCTCAGCCTCTCCTCACAGGGCTGTGCTCAAGGCCTCTCCCCAGCCTTGTTGCCCTTCTCTGGACACCTTCAAGTCTCTCAATGTCCTTCTTGAACTGAGGAGCCCAGAACTGGACACAGGACTCAAGGTGTGGCCTAACCAAAGCAGAGTACAGGGGCACAATGACTTCCCTGCTCCTGCTGGCCACACTATTCCTAATGCAGGCCAGGATGCCATTGGCCCTCCTGGCCACCTGGGCACACTGCTGGCTCATATTCAGGTGGCTGTCGATCAGCACCCCCAGGTCCCTCTCTGTCTGGCAGCTCTCAGCCACTCCGACCCCAGCCTGTAGCTCTGCATGGGATTGCCGTAGCCAAAGTGCAGCACTCGGCACTTGGACTTGTTGAAAGCCATCCCATTGGCCTCTGCCCATCTGTCCAGTCAGTCGAGGTCCCTCTGCAGAGCCTTTCCACCCTCTAAATGACCAACATCTGCTCCTAACTTGGTGTCATCTGCAAACTTGCTGATGACTGACTCAAGCCCCTCTTCCAGATCATCAATGGAGATGTTAAAGAGCACAGGGCCCAGCACTGATCCCTGGGGCACACCACTGGTGCCTGGCTGCCAGCTGGATGTGGCACCATTCACCACCACTCTCTGGGCCCGGCCCTCCAGCCAGTTCCTAACCCAGCACAGAGTGTTGTGGTCCAAGGACCAGCATAAAAATGTCCCCAAGAAAACCACAACAGCAACCTGAGAGTTCAAAACGCCTCCCTGGGACCCTCAGTTACCCCCCAGGAACCCAAAGGAACTACAAGCAGCCCCCAACACCCATGAGGCCACCCCAGCCCCAACCCCTGGGCTCAGAGACAGGGCCAGGCCAGGTTCTGAGGTGTCCTGCAGCCAAGCTGAGTCCAGCACCAAGCCACTGCTAGACCCCCCTGGACTCTTCCTTGGAAACCCCAGCAAGGAGAGCATTCAAAGAGGAGTCCTGCAGTTTGTGCAAGGCTGAAAGCAACTGGGGAGAGAGGAGAGATGGAGGATGGAGCAGATTATCCTGGCGGCAATAACTGCGCACCTGAAGGATGGCCAAGGGCTCAGGTCCAGCCAACATGGATTTAGGAAGGGCAGGTCCTGCCTCTCCAACCTGATCTCCTTCTATGATCAGGTGACTGCCTGGTGGCTGTGGGGCAGGCTGTGGATGTGGTCTGCCTGGACTTCAGCAAGGCCTTTGACACCGTCCCCCACAGCAAACTGCTGGCTGAGCTGTCAGCTCGTGGATTGGACCACAACACTCTGTGCTGGGTTAGGAACTGGCTGGAGGCTGAGCCCAGAGAGTGGTGGTGAACGGTGCCACAGCCAGCTGGCAGCCAGGCACCAGTGGTGTGCCCCAGGGATCAGTGCTGGGCCCTGTCCTCTTCAACATCTTCATTGATGATCTGGATGAGGGGGTCGAGTCAGTCATCAGCAAGTTTGCAGATGACACCAAGTTAGGGGCAGATGTTAGTCAGTTAGAGGGTGGAAAGGCTCTGCAGAGGGACCTCGACCAACTGGACAGATGGGCAGAGGCCAATGGGATGGCATTCAACAAGTCCAAGTGCCAGGTGCTGCACTTTGGCTATGGCAACCCCATGCAGAGCTACAGGCTGGGGTCAGAGTGGCTGAGAGCTGCCAAACAGAGAGGGACCTGGGGGTACTGATTGACAGCCACCTGAATATGAGCCAGCAGTGTGCCCAGGTGGCCAGGAGGGCCAATAGCATCCTGGCCTGCATTAGGAACAGTGTGGCCAGCAGGAGCAGGGAGGTCATAGTGCCCCTGTACTCTGCATTGGTTAGGCCACACCTTGAGTCCTGTGTCCAGTTCTGGGCCCCTCAGTTTAAGAAGGACATTGAGACACTTGAAGGTGTCCAGAGAAGGGCAACAAGGCTGGGGAGAGGCCTTGAGCACAGCCCTGTGAGGAGAGGCTGAGGGAGCTGGGATTGTTTAGCCTGGAGAAGAGGAGGCTCAGGGGTGACCTCATTGCCCTCTACAACTACCTGAAGGGAGGTTGTAGCCAGGAAGGGGTTGGCCTCTTCTCCCAGGCAACCAGCACCAGAACAAGAGGCCACAGCCCCAAGCTGTGCCAGGGGAGGTTTAGGCTGGAGGTGAGGAGAAAGTTCTTCACTGAGAGAGTTGTTAGCCATTGGGATGTGCTGCCCAGGGAGGTGGTGGAGTCCTCCCCAGCCCTGGAGGTGTTCAGGAGGGGATTGGATGTGGCACTTGGAGCCATGGTCTGGTCCTGGGGTCTGTGGTGCCAGCTTGGACTCGATGACCCTCGAGGTCTCTTCCAACCTTGGTGACGCTGTGAGACTGTGATCAACAACCCCCTCCCCTCTCCTCCCTCCCCCCCCAGCTTCAAAGGCTCCATTCAGAGCCTCCCCTCCCCCTCCCCCACCCCCACCCCCGGCTGCTGACTCAGCAAATCGCTGACATTTCTGCCTGGGGGGGCGAGTGGGGGGACTCCAGGGGGGGTTGGGCATCCTGGGAGGGGGGTCCCAGGGGAAGTTTGGGGGTCCTGGGGGGTATCTCAGAGGGTTTGGGGGTCCTGGGGGGGTCTCAGAGGGTTTGGGGGTCCTGGGGGGGGGGTCTCAGGGGGGGTTTGGGCGTCCTGGGAGGGGGCCCCAGGGGTGGTTTGGGGTCCTGGGGGGGGTCTCAGAGGGAGTTGTCTTCCTGGGGGAGTCCCAGGGGAGGATTGGGGGTCCTGGGGGGGGGGGGGTCTCGGGGGATTAGAGGTCCTGAGGGATGTCCCAGGAGAGGTTTGGGGGTCCTGGGGGGGGGGGGTCTCAGGGGGGGTTAGAGGTCCTGAGGGAGGGTCCCAGGGGAGGTTTGGGGTCCTGGGGGGGTCTCAGAGGGTTTGGGGGTCCTGGGGGGGGGGGGGTCCCAGGGGTGGTTTGGGGTCCTGGGGGGGGGTCTCAGGGGAGGTTTGGGGTCCTGGGGGGTATCCCAGAGGGTTTGGGGGTCCTGGGGGGGTCCCAGGGGTGGTTTGGGGTCCTGGGGGGGTCCCCAGGGGGGGTTTGGGGTCCTGGGGGGATCCCAGGGGGGGTTTGGGTGTCCTGGGGGGGGTCCCAGAGGAGGTTTGGGGGGTCCTGGGGGGGGTCTCGGGGGGGTCCCTCCCCCCCCCCTTCTCCCTTTCTCCCTTCCCTGTCTGCTGACTCAGCAGATTCCGGGTGTGCCGGGAGGGGGCGCTGGGGGGGGGGGGCCCTCGGGGGCGGGGGGGGGTGACCTTTGCCGGGGCTGGGGGAGGGGCTGGAGGGGGGAGGGGCTGGGATTTGAGGCGGGGGTCGCCCGGAGCAGGATCAGTTCCCAACGCGGAGCCCGAAGGGGAAGCAGCTGAGAGGTGAGAGGGGGTCCGGGGGGGGGGCTGGGGGTCTCTCTGGGTGCCCTGCTGGGGGTCCTGGTTCCGTACTGGGGGTCTGGGGGCTGCGGGGGTCCCTCTGGGTGCCCTGCTGGGGGTCCTGGGGGTCCTGATTCCGTACTGGGGGTCCTGGGGGCTGCTGGGGTCCCTGCTGGGGTCCCTGCTGGGGGTCCTGGGGGTCTCTCTGGGTGCCCTGCTGGGGGTCCTAGGGGTCCCTCTGGGTGCCCTGCTGGGCGTCCTGGGGGTCCTGATTCTGTACTGGGGGTCTGGGGGCGTCTCTCTGGGTGCCCTGCTGGGGTTCTGGGGGTCTCTCTGGGTGCCCTGGGGGTCTCTCTGGGTGCTCTGCTGGGGGTCTGGGGGGTCCTAGTTCCGTACTGGGGGTCCTGGGTGCTGCGGGGGTCCCTGCTGGGGGTCCTGGGGGTCTCTCTGGGTGCCCTGTTGGGGGTCCTGGGGGTCCCTCTGGTTCCGTACTGGGGGTCCTGGGGGCTGCGGGGGTCCCTCTGGGTGCCCTGCTGGGGGTCCTGGTTCCGTACTGGGGGTCCTGGGTGCTGCGGGGGGTCCCTGCTGGGGGTCCTGGGGGTCTCTCTGGGTGCCCTGTTGGGGGTCCTGGGGGTCCCTCTGGTTCCATACTGGGGGTCCTGGGGGCTGCGGGGGTCCCTCTGGGTGCCCTGCTGGGGGGTCCTGGTTCCGTACTGGGGGTCCTGGGTGCTGCGGGGGTCCCTGCTGGGGGTCCTGGGGGTCCCGATTCCGTACTGGGGGTCTGGGGGCCGCGGGGATCCCTGCTGGGGGTCTCTCTGGGTGCTCTGCTGGGGGTCCGGGGGCTCCTAGTTCCGTACTGGGGGTCCTGGGTGCGGCGGGGGGTCCCTGCTGGGGGTCCTGGAGGTCTCTCCGGGTGCCCTGCTGGGGGTCCTGGGGGTCCCTCTGGGTGCCCTGGTGGGGGGGTCCTGGGGGTCCTGGTTCCGTACTGGTGGTCCTGGGGGCTTCGGGAGTCCCTCTGGGTGCCCTGCTGGGAGTCCTGGGGGTCTCTCTGGGTGCCCTGCTGGGAGTCCTGGGGGTCTCTCTGGGCGCCCTGCTGGGGGGTCCCGCTGCCCTCCCCCTCCCCCCTCCCCCTCCCCAGCCTCCTGCCGTCCATGAAGCCTCAGCCGGATCCGGTGCCGGTGCCGCCGGCTCCCCCGAGCATGGCTCTGGAGCTGGTTCTGCCCCGGCTGCCCAAGCCCCCCAAGCCCCCCGCCGCTCCCCCTCGCCCCTCTGCGACCCCCTTCGGCTCGCCGAGGGACCTCTCCGGTGGCCCCCCGCAGCCGTCGGTTCCGTTCAGTTGCCGCTTCCCGGCCGTCGAGTTGAAGGTCCCCGGGGCGGCGGCGGCTCCGCGGCTGCCCCGCATCGAGGTTGCGGTTCCGACCCTGCCGCTCAAACCGGGAGCCGCCGCCGGGGTCTCCCCAGCCGTTACCGGCAGCCCCCCGACGGCTCCCGGGGCTCCGGAGCGGGGAGCGGCGAAGGCCTTCGGAGGCCTCCGGGTCCCTTCCGTCGGCATCGCCGCTCCCAGCGCCGCCCTGGAGCTGGTCCCGGAGCTCGGCCTGGCCGCACCGGAGCCCTCCGGCGCCGGCGGCCGGCGGCGGATGGAGGCCGAAGGGGCGGCGGCCGCGCTCTGGGGGTCCCCACGGAGGTCGGAGTCCCCGCGGCGCTCGGGGTCCCCACGGCGGTCGGAGTCCCCCGCGGCGCTCGGGGTCCCCACGGAGATCGGAGTCCCCACGGCGGTCTGAGTCCCCATGGCGCTGGGGGTCCCCACGGAGATCAGAGTCCCCCCAGCGCTCGGGGTCACCCCGGCGCTCGGGGTCCCCACGGAGGTCGGAGTCCCCACGGAGATCAGCGTCCCCACGGAGATCGGAGTCCCCCCCGGCGCTCGGGGTCCCCACGGAGGTCGCAGTCCCCCCGGAGATCAGCGGCCCCCCGGCGCTCGGAGTCCCCACGGTGCTGGGGGGTCCCTAGGGCGCTCGGGGTCCCCCCCACCGTTCGGGGTCCCCACGGAGGTCAGCATCCCCCACGGAGGTCGGAGTCCCCACGGAGATCAGCGTCCCCCCAACGCTCGGGGTCCCCGCGGCGCTGGGGGGTCCCTAGGGCGCTCGGGGTCCCCACGGAGGTCGGAGTCCCCGCGGCGCTGGGGGGTCCCTAAGGCGCTCGGGGGTCCCCACGGAGGTCGGAGTCCCCGCGGCGCTGGGGGTCCCTAGGGCGCTCGGGGTCCCCCCCAGCGTTCGGGGTCCCCACGGAGGTCGGGGTCCCCACGGAGGTCAGCGTCCCCCCAACGCTCGGGGTCTCCACGGCGCTGGGGGTCTCTGGGGCGCTCGGGGTCCTCCCAACGCTCGGAGTCCCCTCGGCGCTCGGGGTCCCCACGGAGATCAGCGTCCCCCCCAACGTTCGGGGTCCCCGCGGCGCTCGGAGCCCCCCGCGCCCCCCTCCATCTCCATCGCGGCGCCGAGCGTGGGCGTGGGGCTGGCGCTGCCCGCGGCCGGCTCCGAGGCCCTGCCGGCCCTGGCCGCTCGCTTCGCCCGGGGGCTACGGGAGCTCAGCCTGCCGCTGGAACCGCCGGCGGCGGCGGCGGCGGCGATCGCCCCCCCGGTGCCCTCCGCCAAGCCCAAGCCCCCCCGCTTCGCTCTGCCCTGGTTGGGGTCGGCTCTGGCTAAGCTCAAACCGGGGGGCGCCGAGGCTCCCGGCCCCCGCCTGGGGGGGCGCCGCCGCCGGGGCCGGTGGGCGGCAGGCTGAAGGTGCCCAAGGTGTCCCTGGCACCCTTCGGAGACGGGGGTGGGGGGGGTCCGGGGGGCGGGAGGCGGAAGCGGCAACCCCCGGCGGCACCTCCTGGCTGCGGCTGCCGCGGGTGGGCATCGCGGTGCCAGCCCCGGGGCACCGCCGCCGGGCGCCCTCCCTGCCGGAGCCGGGGGGCCGGGGGCTGCCCTTGCCCAGGTTCGGGGGTTCCAGCCCGGATCTCGGCGCCGGGGGGGTCCTCGGGGGCCTGGGCACCGGAGGCGCTCGGCTGAAGCTGCCGAGCGGGGAAAGGTTGGCACCGGGGGTGGGGGGTCCCGCTTCGCCCTGCCCGCCGTGGGCTTCGCCCTGCCCGCCGTGGGCTTCGCCGTGCCGGGGGGGGCGGCGAAGGAGCCGGGGACCCCCGAGAGGGGGCGGAAGGAGGCGAAGGGCGGCGGCCTGGCGGCGCCGACGGCGGAGGAGATGCCCAGGGCCAAGGTGCCAACGCTGCAGGTGCCAGCCCCGGAGGTGCCCCCCCTGGAGGTGCCAGCCCTGAAGCTGCCCTCGCTGGAGCTGCTGCCGCCGGGCTTGGCTCGGCCGGAGGAAGAGACCCCCGAGGAGGAGCCCACCCCGGGCGGTGCCCCCCCGCCTCCGGCTGCCCAAATTCGGTGGCGGCGGCGCCGGGAAGGAGGAGGAGGAGGAGAAGGAGGAGGGGGAGAGGGAGGAGGAGGATGGCGCTGGGCGGCGTGAGGAAGGCCGTGGCAGCCCTGGGCAAGCCCAAGGGGGAGGGAGAGGCCAAGCGGGAGGCGGCGCAGCCCCGGCCCCCCCCTCCCCTGGCAGCGCCGCTGGGTGCCCAGGGTGGGCTTCACCCCCGGGGGGGTCTCGCCGCCGCCGCCGCCTCCTCCTCCTCCTCCTCCCCGGCGCCGCCCCCCCAGCTCCCCCAGGCCGAGCTCTGCCCCCAGCCCTCCTTCGGCTCGGGGGGGCTCGGCCGGGAGACCCCCGGGCTGCAGCTGCCCAAGGTGGAGCTCAGCCCTCCCACCCCGGGGCTGTGAGGGGCGGGGGACCCTCCCTTCCCCACCCCACCCCTCCCCTTCCCTCCCCCCTCCCCTCAGCCCGCCCCCTCCCCCCCAAATGCCGATGTCGGGGACCCAACTGCCCCCCCCAGGGTGGTTCCTTTTGGGGACCTCCTGCCCAGGAGAGGGCGGCGGGAGAGGGGGGAAGACGACCCCCCAGAGCTCCCCCAGATTCCCCAACCCTGCTGGGTTTGGTCCTGGTTTGCCTTCCCCCCCATCCCCCTCCACCCCTCCCCTCCTTTTCCCCCTCCCCCCCCCCCCCCCCCCCCCTTGCCCTTTTTGGTCTTCCCTTTGCTCTTTTGCCCTTTTTTTGCCTTCTTTTGCCCCATTTTGGCCCCTGGCTGCTCCTCTTGGGCCTCTTTCCTGTCCCCCTTGGCTCTTTCCTGCTCCTTCCTAACACATTTCCCCCACTTCTGGACTCAATAAATGAGGACACCGCCCGCCCCCCAAGAAAGAAAAAGAGACCTGAGAAGGGTTGGGGGGGAGCAGGGAGGGGCTTGGGGGGAGCAGGGAGGGGCCTGGGGGGAGCAGGAATGGATCTGGGGGGAGCAGGGAGGAGCTTGGGGGGAGCAGGGATGGATCTGAGGGAACCTGGGAGGGGCTTGGGGAGACCAGGGAGGGGCTTGGGGGGAGCAGGAATGGATCTGGGGGGACCTGGGAGGGGCTTGGGGAGACCTGAGAGAGGCTTGGGGGGACCAGGAATGAGTCGGGGGGCACCTGGGCGGGGCTTGGAGCGACCAGGGATGGATCTGGGGGGACTAGGCTTGGGGGGGGGGACCAGGAATAGGTCAGGGGGGACCAGGGATGGGCTTGGGGGGACCAGGGATGGATCTGGAGGGGCTTGGGGGGGACCAGGAATAGGTCAGGGGGGACCAGGGATGGATCTGGAGGGACCTGGGAGGAGCTTGGGGGGACCAGGAATAGGTCAGGGGGGACCAGGGATGGGCTTGGGGGGGCCAGGGATGGATCAGGGGAGACCAGGGAGGGGCTTGGGGAGACGAGGAAGGGGCTTGGGGGGGAAAGGATGGATCTGGGGAGACCAAGGAGGGGCTTGGGGAGACCAGGGATGGATCTGGAGGGACCTGGGAGGGGCTTGGGGAGACCAGGGATGGGTCAGGGGGCACCAGGGAGGGACCTGGGGAGACCAGGGATGGATCAGGAGGGACCTGGGAAGGGCTTGGGGGGAAATGGGTGGATCTGGGGAGACCAGGGAGGGTTTTGGGGAGACCAGGGATGGATCAGGAGGGACCTGGGAGGGGTTTGGGGGTACCAGGGAGGGGCTTGGGGAGACCAGGGGTGGATCTGGGGGGAGCAGGGAGGGGTTTGGGGGGAGCAGGAGTGGAGCCAAAAATGGCAATTTCAGGGCTAAAAAAATGGCTATTTTGGGGCTAAAAAGGTCCATTTGAGGCTAAAAATGGCTATTTTAGGGTAAAAATGGCTAATTTGGGGCTAAAAAGGTCCATTTGGGGATAAAATGGCTAATTTGGGGTTAAAATGGCTAATGTGGGGCTAAAAAGGTCAATTTGGGGATAAAATGGCTATTTTAGGGTAAAAATGGCTAATTTGGGGCTAAAAATGGCTATTTGGGGTCTAAAAAGGCCCATTTGGGGCTAAAAAAATCAATTTGGGGCTACAAATGACAATTTTGGGGCTAAAAATGGCTCTTTTGGGGCAAAATGGCTAATTTGGGGCTAAAATGGGAATTTTGGGGCTAAAAATGGACAATTTGGGGCTAAAAATGGCTATTTGGGGCAAAAAATTGCTAATTTGGAGCTAAAATGGCTATTTTGGGGCTAAAAATGGCTATTTTGGGGCTAAAGATGGATAATTTGGGGCTAAAAATGGCAAATATGGGGCAAAACCCCCTCCATTTGGGGCTAAAAATGGATATTTTGGGGTTGAAAACATTCATTTGGGGCTAAAAATGGCTATTTTGGAGCTAAAAATGGCAATTTCGGGGCTAAAAATGGCTAATTTGGGGTAAAACCCCTCCATTTGGGGCTAAAACCGGCTAATTTGGGGCTAAAGGTGGTAATTTGGGGGCTAAAAATATCTAATCTGTGGCTAAAAGTGTTTCTTTTGAGGCTAAAACCCTCCATTTGGGGCTAAAGATGGCTATTTTGGAGCTAAAAATGGCTATTTGCGGCTAAAAAGGAGTATTTTGGGGTTAAAAATGACCAACTTGGGGCTAAAAAAGGCAAATTTGGGCATAAAATGGCTATTTGGGGGCTAGAAGTGGCTATTTTAGGGCTATAAACATCCATTTTGGGGCTAAAACCGGCTACTTTGGAGCTAAAAATGGCTGTTTTGGGGCTATAAACCTCTATTTGGGTCCCAAAATGGCAATTTTGGGGCTAAAAACAGCCAATTTGGGGCTAAAACCCTCCATTTGGGTCTAAAAATGGCAATTTGGGGGCTAAAAGTGGCAATTTTGGGGCTAAAATGGCTAATTTGGGGTAAACCCCCCCAATTTGGGGCTCAAAACAGCTAATTTGGGGCTAAAGATGGTAATTTGGGGAGTAAAAGAAGCTAATCTGTGGCTAAAATTGGCTATTTTGAGGCTAAAAACCTCCATTTGGGGCTAAAGATGGCAATTTTGGAGCTGAAAAAGGCAATTTGGGGACTAAAAAAGGCTATTTTGGGGCTAAAAGTGGCCCATTTGGGGCTAAAAAACGGCTATTTGGGGACTAAAAATGGCAATTTTAGGACTAAAAATGGCTATTTGGGGGCTGAAAATGTCCATTTGGGGCTAAAAAGGGCTATTTGGGGGCTAAAAACAGCTAATTTGGGGCAAAAAATGTCCATGTGGGGTCTAAAAATGGCTATTTGGGGGCTAAAAACAGCTAATTTGGGGCAAAAAATGTCCATGTGGGGTCTAAAAATGGCTATTTGGGGACTAAAAAAGGCTAATTTGGGTCCAGAAACATCCATTTGGGGACTAAAAACGGCTAATTTGGGGCAAACCCCCTCCATTTGGGGATAAAAATGGCAATTTTGGGGTGGAAAAATGGCCAATCTGGAGTTAGGAACCTCCATTTCATAGTATCATAGCATCACAGAATCATTCAGGGTTGGAAGGGACCACAAGGATCAGCCAGTCCCAACCCCCCTGCCATGGGCAGGGACACCCCACACTAGATCAGCCTGGCCAGAGCCTCATCCAGCCTGGGCTTAAACACCTCCAGGGACAGGGCCCCCAACCACCTCCCTGCACAACCCATTCCAGGGCTTCACCACTCTCATGAGGAAGAACTTCCTCCTCCCCTCCAGCCTGAATCTCCCCACCTCCAGCTTCATTCCATTCCCCCTAGTTCTATCACTGCCTGAGATCCTGAGCAGTCCCTCCCCAGCCCTCCTGTAGAATAAACCTTTATTTATTTAGAATAAACCAAACCAGCTTGGAAGAGACCTTCAAGATCATCGTGTCCAACCCATCAACCAATCCAACCCACCCAAACAGCTAACCCATGGCACCAAGCACCCCAGCAAGTCTCCTCCTGAACACCTCCAGTGACGGCAACTCCACCACCTCCCCAGGCAGCACATTCCAATGGGCAATCACTCTCTCTGTACAGAACTTCCTCCTGACCTCCAGCCTGAACCTCCCCTGGCGCAGCCTGAGACTGTGTCCTCTTGTTCTGGTGCTGGCTGCCTGGGAGAAGAGACCAACCCCCACCTGGCTACAACCTCCCTTCAGGTAGTTGTAGAGAGTGATAAGGTCTCCCCTGAGTCTCCTCCTCTCCAGGCTAAGCAGCCCCAGCTCCCTCAGCCTCTCCTCACAGGGTTGTGTTCCAAACCCCTCACCAACTTTGTTGCTCTTCTCTGGACTCATTCCAGCAAGTCAACCTCCTTCCTAAACTGAGGGGCCCAGAACTGGACACAGGACTCGAGGTGTGGCCTAACCAGTGCAGTGTCCAGGGGCAGAATGACCTCCCTGCTCCTGCTGGCCACACTGTTCCTGATGCAGCCCAGGATGCCATTGGCCCTCTTGGCTGCCTGGGCACACTGCAGGCTCATGTTCAGCCTGCCATCGACCAGCACCCCCAGGTCCCTCTCTGCCTGGCTGCTCTCAGCCACTCTGACCCCAGCCTGTAGCACTGCCTGGGGTTGCTGTGGCCAATGTGCAGCACCTGGCACTTGGATGTGTTCAATCTCCTGCCCTTGGACTCTGCCCATCTGTCCAGCCTGTCGAGGTCCCTCTGCAGAGCCTCTCTGCCCTCCAGCAGATCAACTCCTGCCCCCAGCTTGGTGCCAGCTGCACATTCACTGCTGATGGACTCAATGCCCTCATCCAGATCATCAATAAAGATGTTAAAGAGCACAGGGCCCAGCACTGATCCCTGGGGCACACCACTGGTGCCTGGCTGCCAGCTGGCTGTGGCACCATTCACCACCACTCTCTGGGCTCAGCCTCCAGCCACTTCCTAACCCATCGCAGTGTGCTCACATCCAAGCCATGGGCTGACAGCTTGGCCAGCAATTTGCTATGGGGGACGGTGTCAAAGGCCTTGCTGAAGTCCAGGTTGACTCCATCCACAGGCATCCTCACATCCACCAGGCAGTCACCTGAGCATAGAAGGAGATCAGGTTGGTCAGGCAGGACCTGCCCTTCCTAAATCCATGCTGGCTGGGCCTGATCCCTTGGCCATCCTGTAAGTGCTGTGCGATTGCACTCAGGATGAGCTGTTCCATGATCTTGCCTGGCACTGAGGTCAGGGCTGACAGGCCTGTAATTCCCTGGCTCATCCAGCTGGCCCTTCTTGTGGATGGGCATCACGTTGGCCAGCTTCCAGTCCTCTGGGACCTCTCCAGTGAGCCAGGACTGCTGAAAAATGATGGAGAGCGGCTTGGCCAGCTCATCTGCCAGCTCCCTCAGCACCCTAGGATGGATCCCATCTGGTCCCATGGACTTGTGGGGATCCAAGCTGCTGAGGAGAGTTCCAACCACCTCCTCATGGAACACAGGGAAACTGTGCAGCTCCCTGGCTCCTTCTGCCAGCTCTGCAGGCCAGCTGTCAGGAAGACGTTCTGTCCTGCTAGTGAAAATTGAGGCAAAGAAGGTGTTAAGCACCTCTGCCTTTTCCTTATCCTTTGTTACAACATTTCCCTCCATGTCAACCAAGGAGTGGAGGTTGTCCTTTGCCTTCCTCTTGCTATTAATGTATTTATAGAAGGACTTTTTGCTGTCCTTCATGGCAGAGGCCAGACTAAGCTCCAAGTGTGCTTTTGCCTCCCTAATTGTCTTCCTACAACACCTAGCAACAACCTTAAACATTCTGTGGGTTGACTCCCCTCTCTTCCAAGCACGGACCCCCCCAGAACCGCATGGACCCCCCCCCAGAACAGCACTGACACCCCACCCCCCCCCAGAACCGCATGGACACACCCACACCCCCCCCCCAGAACCCCACGGACCTCCCCCTCCAGAACAGCACGGACCCCTCCCCCCCAGAACCGCACGGACCCCCCCCCCAGAACCGCACAGACCCCCCCCCCCCCAGCCCAACCGCACGGACCCCCCCCCCAGAACCGCACAGACCCCCCCCCCCAGAACCGCACAGACCCCCCCCCCCAGAACCGCACAGACCCCCCCCCCCAGAACCGCACAGACCCCCCCCCCAGAACCGCACAGACCCCCCCCCCCCAGAACCGCACGGACCTCCCCTTCCAGAACCACACGGACCCCCTCTCATCACCCCAGGCCTCCCCACTCCCAGCCTCACGCCCCCTCCCCACACCGCAGCCACACGGAGGCTCCCCCAGCGCCACCAACTCCTTCCGCACAAACCCTCCACCAAGCCTGTGGACCCCCTAGACCCAGAGGACCCTCCTGGCCCTCCCTTCCCCCCCCCAAGCATCGCCCTGGAACCCCACAGACCCCTCCCCTAACTCCAGGACATGACCCTCAGCCCCCAGGGATTCCGACCCCCCACTCCAGGATCCCCTCCTCAGCCCCACACAGTCCCCTCAGCCCATCTGGAGCGGGCAGAAAGGGGACGCAGGGCAGGAGGAAGCTGGAGCTGGAGCTGAGCAAAGCCTTCGACACTGTCCCGCACCACATCCTGGTCTCCTGGCTGGTGACACAGGGGTGTGATGGGTGACCACAAGATGGATAAGGAACTGGCTTGATGGCTGCACCCAAAGAGTGGCTGTCAATGGCTCCATGTCCCAGTGGAGGCCAGGGACAAGCAGAGTCCCTCAGGGATCAGTCCTGGGACCAGGCTTGTTCAACATCTTTGTGGGTGCCATGGACAGTGGCACTGAGTGCACCCCCCAGCAAGTTTGCTGATGACACCAAGCTGTGTGGTGCAGCAGACACGCTGGAGGGAAGGGAGGCCATCCAGAGGGACCTTGAGAGGCTGGAGAGGTGGGCACAAGCCAACCTCATGAGGTTCAACAAGAGCAAGGGCAGGGTCCTGCATCTGGGTCAAGGCAATCCCAGGCACAAATCCAGGCTGGGCAGGGACTGGCTGGAAAGTAGCCCTGAGGAGAGAGACTTGGGGGTGCTGGTGGACAAGAAGCTCACCAGGAGCTCTCAGTGTGCACTTGCAGCCCCACAAAGCCAATCAGATCCTGGGCTGCATCAGGAGAAGTGTGGCCAGCAGGGCAAGGGAGGTGATCCTCCCCCTCTGCTCAGCTCTGGGGAGACCCCACCTGGAGTACTGTGTCCAGTTCTGGAGCCCCTATGACAAGAGGGATGTGGAGGTGCTGGAACGTGTCCAGAGCAGGGCCAGGAGGATGAGCAGAGGGCTGGAGCACCTCTCCTATGAGGACAGACTGAGGGAGTTGGGGCTGTTCAGTCTGCAGAAGAGAAGGCCTCCGAGGTGACCTCATTGTGGCCTTCCAGGATCTGCAGGGGGCTACAGGAAGGCTGGGGAAGGACTGCTCAGGATCTCAGGCAGTGATAGGACTAGGGGGAATGGAATGAAGCTGGAGGTGGGGAGATTCAGGCTGGAGGGGAGGAGGAAGTTCTCCCCCATGAGAGTGGTGAAGCCCTGGGATGGGTTGTGCAGGGAGGTGGTTGGGGCTCTGTCCCTGGAGGTGTTTAAGCCCAGGCTGGATGAGGCTCTGGCCAGCCTGATCTCAGTGTGGGGTGTCCCTGCCCATGGCAGGGGGGTTGGAACTGGGATGATCCTTGTGGTCCTTTCCAACCCTGAATGAAACTATGAAGCTATAAGCTGCCGGCCCCGGGCAGGCTCCCGGCGAGCAGAGAGCAGCGATGCAGAACCCGGCCCCAGCGCCGCCGGCTGCGGCAGAGGAACGGAGCAGGGCAGGGACCCGGAGAGGAAGCCCCGCCCACAGCCCTGAGCGACAGCCAATCAGCGCCGTCCAAAGCAACTCCCGGCATGCCCCGCGCAGCCCCCGGGGTGCCCAGCGGCTCCACGCTCCCCGGCGCTCAGCGTGTCCCCGGCCCCGCCAGACCCTTCCCCGCTCGGCTCCCGCCCGCCTTCAGCCCCTCCCGCCATGCCGCAGCTCACCAGCCGGTAGCTGCCTCTCGCCCGCCAGCACCTCCGGCGCTTCTCCCGCGCTCCGGCAACGCTGCCGCTCCCCATGGGGAGAACAATGGCGGCCGCGGCCGGACAGTGGCAGCTCCTCGCTGTGCCTCGGCAGTGGGGAGGGAGGGGGCGGGGGGGCGGGGTTATGCCGCTTGTGTGGCGGATGTGATTGGTTGTTGCTGGCCGCTTGTGGGCGGGACTTCCTTCCCCTCGGCCGGGACGCCTTCGCCCATGCTGCTCGGCGGCTGCGGCGGTGCTCGGAGCCCTCCCTCGTCCTTCTGCTCCGCGCCCCCCTCTGTGCCGGCTCCAGGCGGGGTGAGGGAGTCTCTGGGGCTGGGGGGGGATGCTGAAGTAGGGATCGGAGTCCCCGGAGGCTGAGGGTTGCATCGTGGCGTCGGGATGGTCGCTGGGGTCGGTGGGGCCGGGGTCGGTGGGGCTGGGGGGAGCCTCTGCGGGGGTCTACGGGGAATCGGTGGGGGTTGGGTTGGTGACCGCGGGGAGTCTGTGGGGTACGGGGTGGGGGTGGGGGGGTCTGTAAGCCTGGCGCTTGGTGTCTGTGCGGTCCTGGGGACCTCTCTCGGGCTGGGGTTAGCTGGGGGTGGGGGGGCGGGGGGGTGGTGTTGGGGGCGGTCTGGGGAGCTCTGCCCGGGTCCGCGTGGTCATGGGGGGTGTCGGTGGGGTACGGCAGAGGTGCGTAGGGTCGCTGTGTGCCGTCTGTGCTGTCCTGGGAGGGAGCTGTGCGGCTCTGGGGACACCGGAGGGGGTCTGTGTGCTTGGGGGCTTCGTGCTGCTCGATCCCCTTGCTAGGGGCAGCTGCAGGCTGCTGCTCTGTTCCAGCCGGAACCGTCAGTGCCCTGCAGGGGCTCCCTGGCCCCAGCTCCCCCTCTGCTGAGTGCTGCCCCTGGCAGCGTGGGGGCTGGATTGCATCAGAGGCTTCTCTGCGGGAGCCCTGGGGGGTTTGGAGCCTTTGTGCTGGGCTGCTCTGTGCTAAAGGGCAGCGCCTGGGCTGGAGGCCAGGCACAAGGGGCGAGCCCAGCCCGGGCCGTGCCCCTGGCTGCCGGGGGGGTCCCGGCCGTGGGTGCTGAGGCTGTGCTGAGCCCGCGCCTGGGGCTGGCGCCAGCTCGGGGCAGGTTTGGCTCTGCTGGGGCTGTGTCCTGGAGGGGCAAACCGAGCTTAGCCAGGCTTCACCACGAATTCCCCCTCCCTCCCCTCCGCAGAAAGCGCGGGAGGAGAGACAAAGAGCAGGAGCCCCAAGGTCTGGGGCTGCAGGGGGCGCAGACGGAGACCTGCCCAGGCTTGCCTGCGGTGTAAAGTTGTTTCATTGCTTCAGTCAGGGTTGGAAGGGACCACAAGGATCAGCCAGTCCCAACCCCCCTGCCATGGGCAGGGACACCCCCACACTAGATCAGCCTGGCCAGAGCCTCATCCAGCCTGGGCTTAAACACCTCCAGGGACAGGACCCCAACCCCCTCCCTGGACAACCCATCCCAGGGCTTCACCACTCTCATGGGGAAGAACTTCCTCCTCACCTCCAGCCTCAATCTCCCCACCTCCAGCTTCATTCCATTCCCCCTAGTCCTATCACTGCCTGAGATCCTGAGAAGTCCCTCCCCAGCCTTCCTGTAGCCCCCTGCAGATCCTGGAAGGCCACAATGAGGTCACCTCAGAGCCTTCCCTTCTGCAGACTGAACAGCCCCAACTCCTTCAGGCTGTCCTCACAGGAGAGGTGCTCCAGCCCTCTGCTCATCCTCCTGGCCCTGCTCTGGACACCTTCCAGCACTTCCACATCCCTCTTGTAATAGGGGCTCCAGAACTGGACACAGTACTCCAGGTGGGGTCTCACCAGGGCTGAGCAGAGGGGGAGGATCACCTCCCTCGACCTGCTGGCCACACTTCTCCTGCTGCAGCCCAGGATCTGATTGGCTTTGTGGGCTGCAAGTGCACACTGAGAGCTCCTGGTGAGCTTCTTGTCCCCCCAGCACCCCCAAGTCTCTCTCCTCAGGGCTGCTTTCCAGCCAGTCCCTGCCCAGCCTGGATTTGTGCCTGGGATTGCCTCGACCCAGATGCAGGACCCTGCCCTTGGTCTTGTTGAACCTCATGAGGTTGGCTTGTGCCCACCTCTCCAGCCTGTCAAGGTCCCTCTGGATGGCTGCTCGCTGCTGTGCCGCTGCTCAGGGTTTGGTTGGCTCAGTTTCAGATGACCTTTCTGCCAGTGCTCAGCTTTGTTTTCAGAAAGGAGCTCCAAAGGGCTTTTTGGTACGCTGGTTCCTCTTTAGAGAGGAACATTTCCTGTGTAGAGAGCTGGCAGATCATAGAATCAGTCAGGGTGGGAAGGGACCACAAGGATCATCCAGTTCCAACCCCCTTGCCATGGGCAGGGACACCCCACACTAGATCAGCCTGGCCAGAGTCTCATCCAGCCTGGGCTTAAACACCCCCAGGGACGGGGCCCCTACCACCTCCCTGCACAACCCATTCCAGGGCTTCACCCCTCTCATGGTGAAGAACTTCCTGACCTCCAGCCTGAATCTCCCCACCTCCAGCTTCATTCCAGATGAGCTGGCTAAGCCACTCTCCATCATTTTTCAGCAGTCCTGGCTCACTGGAGAGGTCCCAGAGGACTGGCAGCTGGCCAACGTGGTGCCCATCCACAAGAAGGGCCGTTTGGATGTGCCAGGGAATTACTGGTCTGTCAGCCTGACCTCAGTGCCAGGCAAGATTATTATCTTGAGTGCAATCACACAGCACTTACAGGATGGCCAAGGGATCAGGCCTAGCCAGCATGGATTTAGGAAGGGCAGGTCCTGCCTGACCAACCTGAGCTCCTTCTATGCTCAGGTGACTGCCTGGTGGATGTGGGGAGGCCTGTGGGTGGAGTCTACCTGGACCTCAGCAAGGCCTTTGACACCATCCCCCATAGCAAACTGCTGGCCAAGCTGTCAGCCCATGGCTTGGACAGGAGCACACTGCGATGGGTTAGGAACTGGCTGGAGGGCCAGGGAGGTTGTAGACAGGTGAAGGTTGGCCTCTTCCTGCAGGCAGGGGAAGGTTGGCCTCTTCCTGCAGGCAGGGGAAGGTTGGCCTCTCCTTGCAGGCAGGGGAAGGTTGGCCTCTTCCTGCAGGCAGGGGAAGGTTGGCCTCTTCCTGCAGGCAGGGGAAGGTTGGCCTCTCCTTGCAGGCAGGGGAAGGTTGCTCTCTCCTTGCAGGCAGGGGAAGGTTGGCCTCTTCCTGCAGGCAGGGGAAGGTTGGCCTCTTCCTGCAGGCAGGGGAAGGTTTGCCTCTCCTTGCAGAGAGGGGAAGGTTGGCCTCTCCTTGCAGGCAGGGGAAGGTTGGCCTCTTCCTGCAGACAGGGGAAGGTTGGCCTCTTCCTGCAGGCAGGGGAAGGTTGGCCTCTTCCTGCAGGCAGGGGAAGGTTGGCCTCTCCTTGCAGGCAGGGGAAGGTTGGCCTCTCCTTGCAGGCAGGGGAAGGTTGGCCTCTTCTTGCAGGCAACCAGCACCAGAACAAGAGGACACACTCTCAAGCTGCACTAGGGGAAGTTTAGGCTGGAGGTTAGGAAGAA
Organism: Melanerpes formicivorus; assembly: GCF_026170545.1. Taxonomy (NCBI): domain Eukaryota; kingdom Metazoa; phylum Chordata; class Aves; order Piciformes; family Picidae; genus Melanerpes; species Melanerpes formicivorus. The sequence goes on along the minus strand of NW_027142629.1, from coordinate 88,412 downwards.
ATTCTACACAGAGAGAGAGATTGCCCATTGGAATGGGCTGCCTGGGGAGGTGGTGGAGTCACCATCACTGGAGGTGTTTAGGAGGAGAACTTGATAGGCTGCTTGGTGCCATGGTTTAGTTGATTAGATGGTGTTGGGTGATAGGTTGGACTCGATCTTGAAGGTCTCTTCCAACCTGGTTCATTCTATTCTATTCTCCCCAGAGCTTCCTCCTCTCCAGGCTGAACAGCCCCAGCTCCCTCAGCCTGTCCTCGTAGCAGAGCTGCTCCAACCCCCTGATCAATCTCACATCCCTCCTCTGGACCCTCTCCATCAGGCCCAAGTCCTTCCTGTATTGAGGGATCCAGACCTGTACACAGTACTCCAAGTGAGGTCTTACCAGAGCAGAGTACAGTGGTAGAGTCATCTCTCTGCAGCTGGCAACACATCTTTGGATGCAGCCCAGGATCTGATTTGCTTTCTGGGCTGCAAGCTTACACTGTCTCCTCATATCCAGCTTCCCATCCATCAGCACCCCTGTGATAGTTTTCCACAGGGCTCCTTCCTATCACCTCCTCTCCCAGCCTGTATTGATGGTGAGGATTGTTCTGGCCCAGGTGCTGCATCAGGAGAAGTGTGGCCAGCAGGTCAAGGGAGGTGATCCTCCCCCTCTACTCAGCTCTGGGGAGACCCCACCTGGAGTCCTGCCTCCAGCTCTGGAGCCCCTATTACAAGAGGGATGTGGAGGGGCTGGAATGTGTCCAGAGAAGGGCCAGGAGGATGATCAGAGGGCTGGAGCACCTCTCCTATGAGGACAGACTGAAGGAGTTGGGGCTGTTCAGTCTGGAGAAGAGAAGGCTCTGAGGTGACCTCATTGTGGCCTTCCAGTAGCTGAAGGGGGCCTACAAGAAGGCTGGGGAGGGACTGCTCAGGATCTCAGGTAGTGATAGGACTAGGGGGAATGGAATGAAGCTGGAGGTGGGGAGATTCAGGCTGGAGGTGAGGAGGAAGTTCTTCACCGTGAGAGTGGTGAAACCCTGGAATGGGTTGAGGTGGTTGAGACCCCATCCCTAGAGGTGTTTAAGCCCAGGCTGGATGAGGCTGTGGCCAGGCTGATCTAGTGTGGGGTGTCCCTGCCCATGGCAGGGGGGGTTGGAACTAGATGATCCTTGTGGTCCCTTCCCACCCTGACTGATACTATGATACTATGGTAACCATGAAACTCTGAATCCTGATGAACAGTAGGAGCTGGTCTTGCTAAAAAGCTCATCAAACTTGCTCCTCCTCCTACTTATGCTACTATTCTGCCAAGCAGAATTGTGCCAAGAAATTATGGTGGAGCTCTTCCTGTGGTTGGCCAATTCACTGATCAAATGAGACAATTGGAGGATAGCCTGACACGTGTTTCTTTGGTTTCAGCCATTGAAGCTGTGTCTGGAAAAAATGAGAATTGCATGAAAGAGCTGAAGCATGAATTTAAAAATTCCATATCCCAGTTGACACAAAGGGAATAATTCCAATTCTTCCTCCAGATGGATACAAGTTTCAGCTGTGAGGAACAGACGTCCTCCAAGGAGGTCATTCAAAGTTCTTCACCGAGCGAGTCATTCAGCATTGGAACGGGCTGCCCGGGGAGGTGGTTGAGTCGCCGTCCCTGGAGGCGTTCAAGGGGAGATTGGACGTGGCACTTGGTGCCATGGTCTAGGCATGGGGTCTGTGTTGATGGGGTCTTGATGATCCTCGAGGTCCTTTCCAACCTAAGATATGCTGTGATACTGTGAAAACAGATCAAACCAAAACAGACCACCGAGGCAATGCCATGGGAGTGTTTGGCTAACTCTGTGTGATCAGTTTGGTGAGAACATGAACAGATGGGATGGTCAACCAACTTCTAATCTTTTCAGGAGACTGAGGGAACTGCAAAGTGGCAGACCCCGAGGTAGCAATACCAGAAGGGTAGCTGTCAATTCCAGTTTCCCAGGACTACTCTAATAGTTCCAACAGTGGCTCCAGTTCTAACACTGGACACTGTGCTCAATGCACTTGTGGGCATACTCCCCATAACTAGGGGTGTCCTGCCTCCCTCCAGGGGGAGGAGAGGGATAATAGAGATAATAGAATCTCTTGGGATGTGTACATCCAGTGGCCTGGCACTTCACAGGTAGTAGTACAGGGCAATGAGGTCACCCCTAAGCCTCCTCTTCTCCAGGCTAAACAACCCCAGCTCCCTCAGCCTCTCCTCATAAGGCTTGTGTTCAAGGCCTCTCACCAGCCTTGTTGCCCTTCCCTGGACACATTCAAGTGTTTTGATGTCCTTATTACTCTCTACAACTACCTGAAGGGACGTTGTAGACAGGCAGATGTTGGTCTCTTCTCCCAAGCAGCCAGTACCAGAACAAGAGGACACAGTCTCAGGCTGCACCAGGGGAGGTTTAGGTTGGATGTTAGGAAGAAGTTCTATACAGAGTGAGTGATTGCCCATTGGAATGGGCTGCCTGGGGAGGTGGTGGAGTCACTGTCATTGGAGGTATTCAGGAGGAGACTTGATGGGGTGCTTGGTGCCATGGGTTAGTTGTTTAGGTGGGTTGGATTGGTTGATGGGTTGGACACGATGATCTTGAAGTTCTCTTCCAACCTGGATGAGGCTCTGGCCAGCCTGATCTAGTGTGGGGTGTCCCTGCCCATGGCAGGGGGGTTGGAACTAGATGATCCTTGTGGTCCCTTCAAACCCTCACTGATTCTATTCTATTCTATTCTATTCTATTCTATTCTATTCTATTCTATTCTATTCTATTCTATTCTATTCTATTCTATTCTATTCTATTCTATTCTATTCTATTCTATTCTATTCTACCTCCAGGGCTGGGGCCTCAACCACCTCCCTGGACAACCCATTCCAGGGCTTCACCACTCTCATGGTGAAGAACTTCCTCCTCACCTCCAGCCTGAATCTCACCACCTCCAGCTTCATTCCATTCCCCCTAGTCCTATCACTACCTGAGATCCTGAGAAGTCCATCCCCAGCCTTCCTGTAGCCCCCTTCAGATGCTGGAGTATATACAGTGCTATTATAGTGCATCAGAGATTACTGCTAGAAGCAGATGCTGTGAACTGAGTGTTAGTGAGTGGAAAGCAGGTGAAAGATACTTTGTGTTGTTTGTAGCAAGGTTGGGTTCTGGCAGACTACTGTCGCTGGACTGGTTCCTAGGCTGTTCTGGACGGCGGTGCTGGGTGGCTGTCTCCTTGGCAGTGGAGAGGAAATGGAACCTCGGCTTAGCTGGTAAGCAGGTTCCCTTGCAGGACTCAGCAGATTCCCTCCAGACAATAGGGAGTGGTCCTGGGGCTCAGCCTGTGGGGCTGGTAGGGCTGGTCGCAGGATGGGGACGGCCCTCAGAGTCGGCTCACACGGCAGGGCGACGGTTCCCAATAGGTGGGCTCAAAGGTTTCTGATCTGGCACAGCAGCAGGCAGGGCTGCAGGGTCAGCCATGTTGCAATGGGCTCAGGGCTGGCTTGTAGCGGCCCCAGGGAAGAAGCACGCCTACGGGGAGCGGCAACTTCCCATTTACTTGGCTTAAAGGAACAGCAGGACTCTCAGAGCGGTCCCGGGTTTGGAGGAGTATAGGCACGAATGGTGCTCTGGATTTCCCTGAGGTTTACAGGGCTCAGACCGGCAAAGGTGGCGGCTCCTCTCCCGCGATAGCAGGGTTAGGCAGATGTGTGGACTGCCAGACCTGGTCAAGTCCCTTCTCCCCGGGAACTGGGCAGATCTTACCCTCAGGGGTCCAGTCCTTTGGAGGCACGGTGGCCTCTCACGATCAGTGTGACTGGTGGTGACGACACTGGGCTTCTCGGGCTCAGCGAAGGTCCCTCCTCTCAGAAGATATTCTCAGGGATATGGCTCAATGGGCATGCCTGGATGCAGGCTGCTTCTAGTGCAGAGGCTTCCAGTATGCTCGCATGTATGGGAGAGAAGAGCTAACAGCAATGCGCTCAGTGGCAGAGGCTATGGCACCGGCGTTGTCCTCTTGAGCAAGGAGAGAGACAAAGTGAAAGAGGGGGCAGCTTGTTTACCAACTGGGGTAATACTAATAGGTTCCTCGAGGCTGGGTTTGACCAGTGGGCACTCTTGTAAACAACTGGCTTCAGCCTACAGGAAGAGTGAAGCTAGAATTATGCCCATACTTGGTGTTAGAAGCATCCCAGGTGATGGGAGCGTGCAGGGGTTCCATCCTGCATCTGGGTTGAGGCAATCCCAGGCACAAATACAGGCTGGGCAGTAACTGGCTGGAAAGCAGCCCTGAGGAGAGAGACTTGGGGGTGCTGGTGGACGAGAAGCTGAACAGGAGCTCTCAGTGTGCACTTGCAGCCCGCAAAGCCAATCAGATCCTGGGCTGCATCAGGAGAAGTGTGGCCAGCAGGTCGAGGGAGGTGATCCTCCCCCTCTACTCAGCCCTGGGGAGACCCCACCTGGAGTACTGTGTCCAGTTCTGGAGCCCCTATTACAAGAGGGATGTGGAGGTGCTGGAACGTGTCCAGAGAAGGGCCACAAGGATGATCAGAGGGCTGGAGCACCTCTCCTATGAGGACAGACTGAAGGAGTTGGGGCTGTTCAGTCTGCAGAAGAGAAGGCTCCGAGGTGACCTCATTGTGGCCTTCCAGTATCTGAAGGGGGCCTACAGGAAGGCTGGGGAAGGACTTCTCAGGATCTTAGGTAGTGATAGGACTAGGGGGAATGGAATGAAGCTGGAGGTGGGGAGATTCAGGCTAGATGTGAGGAGGAGGTTCTTCACCATGAGAGTGGTGAGACCCTGGGATGTGTTGTCCAGGGAGGTGGTCGAGGCCCCGTCCCTGGGGGTGTTTAAGAGCAGACTGGATGAGGCTCTGGCCAGGCTGATCTAGTGTGGGGTGTCCCTGCCCATGGCAGGGGGGTTGGAACTAGATGATCCTTGTGGTCCCTTCCAACCCTGAATGAAACTATGAAACTATGAAACTATGCCTTGGCTTTTGTCTCCGTCATGAAAGAGGGGAACTTGTCCACATGCTGGGACAAGATTCAATATCTGGCCATAATGTGCCTTCACCACAATGAACTAAAAGTTTTGACAAGATTTTAAGGAGTTTTTTACGGGAGTTTCAGGGCTTTAAGGAGATGTTCATTTTTAATGCAGTTTTAGGCATCTTGAAGCATTTTCCAGGGCTGTGGTATCACAGTATCACAGTATCACAGTATCACTTAGGTTGGAAAGGACCTCGAGGATCATCGAGTCCAACCTATCAACACAGACCCCATGGCCAGACCATGGCACCAAGTGCCACGTCCAATCTCCCCTTGAACGCCTCCAGGGTCGATGACTCAACCACCTCCCTGGGCAGCACATTCCAATGATGAATTACTCTCTCGGTGAAGAACTTCCTCCTCACCTCGAGTCTAACCTCCCCTGGCGCAGCTTGAGACTGTGTCCTTTTGTTCTGGTGCTGGTTGCCTGGGAGAAGAGGCCAACCCCTTCCTGGCTACAACCACCTCCCAGGTAGTTGTAGAGGACAACGAGGTCACCCCTGAGCCTCCTCTTCTCCAGGCTAAACAATCCCAGCTCCCTCAGCCTCTCCTCATAGGGCTTGTGCTCAAGGCCTCTCCCCAGCCTTGTTGCCCTTCTCTGGACACCTTCAAGTGTTTCAATGTCCTTCTTAAACTGAGGGGCCCAGAACTGGAGACAGTATTCAAGGTGCGGCCTAACCAAAGCAGAGTACAGGGGCACTATGACCTCCCTGCTCCTGCTGGCCACACTATTCCTAATGCAGGCCAGGATGCTATTGGCCCTCCTGGCCACCTGGGCACACTGCTGGCTCATATTCAGGTGGCTGTCGATCAGCACCCCCAGGTCCCTCTCTGTTTGGCAGCTCTCAGCCACTCTGACCCCAGCCTGTAGCTCTGCATGGGATTGCCGTAGCCAAAGTGCAGCACTCGGCACTTGGACTTGTTGAATGACATCCCATTGGACTCTGCCCATATAGGCCTGAAGAAGCTCAGAAACTCATTAAAATCGCTGCAAAACCATTTTTAAGAGTTTTGAAAATAGGTTTTTTGTTGAAGACTTTTTGGTGAAATTTTCTTTCCCAGGCAGTTTTAAAACATTTTGAAAGATTTTTGAAGGGTGTTTAACACTTAAAGAAGATTAAAATCTCACTGAAATATCCTAAAAATTAGTCTTAGGAGTTCTTAAGGGACTTTAATGACTCCATGGCTCGTAAACTGTTTTTGAAGAGACTTGGATGATTTTTTTGAGGTGGTTTTAAGCCTTGTTAAGAATTTTAGATAGGTGTTGAACACCTAAAGAAGCTGAGAAATTAATGAAAATCTCTTCAAAATTAGGTTTTCAGAGTTTTGAATAATTGTAATGACTTTTGAAGAAATTCTGATTATTGTAGGTGGGGTTTTTTTAAGAGATTTGAGGGCCAAAAACTTCCTTATAGCTCTTTAGGAGTTCTAAGCAGATACTGATAATATTTAAGCCTCTGGTGGGGGGGGGGCACAGAGTGAGTGCAGATGGACAGACGAATGGTGAAGACTGCAGGGGCTGGGAGGGGTTAGTTCAGCAGCTGCGTGGCTCTGCCTGGCTCCTACCTACAGTGGTGGTGGCAGCATCTGACCCTGGACTCTCAAACACCTAAATCCTGCTTGGCTCAGGACAGTCCTCTGACACCACCCGACACCTGACAGCACCCAAGCAGGCACTCTAGGGGATCCGACCAGCACATCTCACCCCATATCCCAGGGCAGAAATCACCTGAGGTCTCACTTCCTCTCTGTCCCCCTTCATCAATTCCTCTGTGAGGTGTCTGCAGGGTCCCTCCCCATCTCTCATCTGTAACCTCCCCCTTGGCTTGTTGCTGGTTCTTTCAGCCCTCCAGCTCATCCAGCCCTTTAGTCTCAGGGCCCTGCCATTCTTGTTCTCCTGGTTCCAGCCCAGTTCATTAGATGCTTCCTCAGACACGATATTTTCCATTCCACCCTTCCAGCTGCAGTGGCAGTGGGGGTGTGGGACACAGGGCCAGAGGACAGCAAAGATACCAGGGGCCTGTCTTGTTCAACCTCTTTGTGGGTGCCATGGACAGTGGCATTGAGTGCACCCTCAGCAGGTTTGCTGATGACACCAAGCTGTGTGGTGCAGCAGACACGCTGGAGGAAAGGGAGGCCATCCAGAGGGATCTTGATAGGCTGGAGAGGTGGGCACAAGCCAACCTCATGAGGTTCAACAAGAGCAAGGGCAGGGTCCTGCAGCTGGGTTGAGGCAATCCCAGGCACAAATACAGGCTGGGCAGTAACTGGCTGGAAAGCAGCCCTGAGGAGAGAGACTTGGCGGTGCTGGTGGACGAGAAGCTCAACATGAGCTCTCAATGTGCACTTGCAGCCCGCAAAGCCAATCAGATCCTGGGCTGCAGCAGAAGTGTGGCCAGCAGGTCGAGGGAGGTGATCCTCCCCCTCTACTCAGCCCTGGGGAGACCCCACCTGGAGTACTGTGTCCAGTTCTGGAGCCCCTATTACAAGAGGGATGTGGAGGTGCTGGAACGTGTCCAGAGCAGGGGCAGGAGGATGATCAGAGGGCTGGAGCACCTCTCCTATGAGGACAGACTGAAGGAGTTGGGGCTGTTCAGTCTGGAGAAGAGAAGGCTCCGAGGTGACCTAATTGTGGCCTTCCAGTATCTGAAGGGGGCCTACAGGAAGGCTGGGGAAGGACTTCTCAGGATCTCAGGTAGTGATAGGACTAGGGGGAATGGAATGAAGCTGGAGGTGGGGAGATTCAGGCTGGATGTGAGGAGGAGGTTCTTCCCCATGAGAGTGGTGAAACCCTGGAATGGATTGTCCAGGGAGGTGGTCGAGGCCCCATCCCTGGAGGTGTTTAAGCCCAGGCTGGATGAGGCTCTGGCCAGCCTGATCTAGTGTGGGGTGTCCCTGCCCATGGCAGGGGGGTTGGAACTAGATGATCCTTGTGGTCCCTTCCAACCCTGAATGATACTATGATACTATGACATGGATGGGCCGGGGATGGGGGAAGTGCCTGGAAATGGCCAGGCAGGAATTAGGCCTTGTCCCTCCAAAGGATCAAGTGCCCAGCTGAAAACTCTGTGTGCAGGAAATGCCACAATCTGCAACATTTCAGCAGATAAAAGGAGTGAATTCTCCTGAACATCTGCATGTGTTAGCTGGGAGATTACCAACAGACCATGGGTACTTTGCCCTCACATCAAATCCCAGTTTCTCTGGGGATGTGGAGTGGCATCTCCAGGAGAACTCCAGAGAGAAAACTGACAGAAATGGGCAGGGAGAGAAAGAAACAAAACTTTCTAATGTAGTTCTTTAGGCTGCCTCTGTTGAATGGTGCTGCAGGTGCCAGGTTTGCCCAGGAGACAGAGACTCCTCCAGCATCAGTAGGAGATGAAGAGGTTTTGCAAGAAGCTGACCAAATCTCTTCCCTTTCTTCCACCTTAAGAAAGTGTGAGCATCCCTTTCTTAGTGTCATCAGGGCTTCTCTGATGCTCACTTGAGGAATGGCCAACACAGAGATGGCCCTGGGCAGGGCCCTGCTGGCAGAAGGTGCCTGCAGAACAGAACTGAGCACAAAGTGGGTGGGGTCTGTGAGGAGACCTGGAGCCAGAACAACAGCTCCTGGCAAATGCAGAGCTATGGGCAGGCAGTGGGAGAAACGTGCAGCCGAGGCCTGGGAGAAGCTGGCTTGAGAAGCTCTCTTATGGTGCTGCCCTGCACATTCTGCTGGGGGTTGTGTGCTGAGTCTGTACTTCTTCAGACCTCCCATCTTCAGCAGCCCTGGCTGTGTGCTGTGCCCATGCTGCTGAGCTTGGGAACTGCCCTCAGTAAGGCCCAGCACTGCTGCATTGCCCTGGGCAGTGCTGAGCCATCCCTTGGAGTTCAGTCCTCTCATCTGAGCCCTTTGCTTCTCTCTGGCAGGGGCTGTGTCCTTCTCTCCCCATCAGCCCTGCCTCTCTGGTCTGGGAAAGAGCTGAGTTTGCAGATCTGCCCCTTGGAACATTTCAATGTTCCAAGAATCCAGACTGGGACAACAGCAGGACCCCAGCCTATTGCTGAAACTTGGAGCACCTCCCAACCTCCTCCAGGCCCTCTTGCCCACTACATTTCACCACTTCAGGGGCTCTGAAGGACATCAGCTGCAGTGGGAGTCTGTGGGACCCCCAGGCAGGTGGGGGTCAGTTGTGTGGAAGGTGGTGGTGGTTAGGGTTGGGAGGTGGAGGGTGGATGGGAGAGGGTGGGAAGTGGTTTGGTCTTCCCGAGTCAGTGCCACTGCCTCCATTGTCTGATCCAGGAGAGATCAAAGGACAGGGCACAGGCCAGGAACCACCCTGCCAGTACCGCCAGGTTTGGGAACAGGTGGGATGAGAGCACTCCATAAGTACAAGGGTGTCTCAGCCCTCCCAGCACAGGAACCTGGGGTCTTGACAGAGGTTTTAGAGGTCTGACCTTTCACCATGGCAAGAACTAGGAGTTTGAGAGCCCCTCTCTATTCCTTGCCCCAGCTGAATGTTGGGTGTTGGGAGGTGTCAGGGGCTGTCATGACCCAGGCAGGGTCTCTGGGTTTGAGCTCCTGGGCTCAGGTGTTTTCATATTCCCTAGGACACAGCAGTGACCCCTTCTCCCACCAGCATGGCCTCACAGAAGGACCCAGAGAAGAGCTGGGAGGAGCAGAACCACACAGAGAACAAGATGGAGCACCCAAACTGTAGCCCCAAGGAAGAGGAGGAGGAAGAGGATGACATGGAGGGTGAGGATGATGACAGTGATGACTGTGATGAGGAGGAGGAGGAGGACGAGAAAGATGACCAGGATGGGGGAGAGGAGGAGGGCCACACCCATGCCAGCAAGAAGTCTTTCACTTGTGCTGACTGCGGTAAGAGCTTCAGACAGAAGAACCACCTCACCCTGCACCGCCGCACCCACACTGTCAAGAAGCCTCTCACCTGCAGCTCTGCGCTCACCACCTGCCAGCGCTCACGCACCGGCGAGAAGCTCTTCATCTGCGGTGACTGTGGCAGGAGTTTCACGAACAACTGCAACCTCCTTATCCATCGCCGCACACACACCGGTGAGAAGCCCTTCGCCTGCAGGGAGTGCGGCAAGAGCTTTAGTCAGAGCTCCACCCTTAGCCAGCACCTCCTCACACACACCGGAGAGAAGCAGTTTCACTGTGCTGAGTGCGGCAGGAGCTTCAGCCGGGGGACAATGCTCGTCCGCCACTGCCGTGTCCACACCAGTGAAAAACCCTACAGCTGCCCTGACTGTGGCAAGAGGTTCAACCACAGCTACACCCTCAGCCGGCACCGCCGCACCCATACTGCTGAGAAGGCCTTCGCCTGTTCCGACTGCAGCAAGAGCTTCAACAGCAGCACCCGGCTTACGCAACACCGTCGTGTCCACACTGCAGAGAAGCTGTTCCCCTGTGCTGACTGTGATGAGATCTTCACCAACAGCTCCAGGCTGATCCGGCACCGCCTCATCCACACTGATGAGAGGCCATACAGCTGCACTGACTGTGGCAAGAGCTTCAACAATGAATGGAATCTCACCCTGCACCGTCGTGTCCACAGTGGCGTGAAGCCCTTCACCTGCAGTGACTGCGGCAGGAGCTTCAATCGCAGCTCGAACCTCGCACGCCACCGCCTCACCCACGCCAGTAAACTGCCTACACCTGTGGGCAGTCGCAAATAGACCTGCCCTGGATCTGTTGGGGTACTGAAAGGCCCCTCGAGAAGGCCTTTCCAGCAGACTGAACCAAATTCTCCTCTTTTTCCACTTTCATTTCTCAGGGGCTGAGGGCTCCAGCAGGAACAAACACCTCCTGGCCTTCTAAACACTAGTTAACGGTGATAGGAATAATGATGATGATGAGTTGGCACAGCTGATGCTGGCACTCGAGCTGGGCTTAGCCTTGCCAGGATTTGTCTGGTTCTTCTTCGATGTTTTGGGTCTGCCATGGGAAAAAACCACCTTGTCCACGGCCCATGTGTCAATAAAACCCCAAAGTTACCCAAATCCTTTCTTTCTCACTTTTAGTTAGGACACTCCTACCCACAATGCCCAGATGTTGGGGGCATTTGATTCCTAGCAATGGGACTGGCGCTATGTGCCCAGTTCAGGAAGTTAAAGTGAGGCTCTTAGAGCATCTTGAAAGTGTCTTGGAAGGGTCTCAGGGGCATCTCAGAGGGGTTCTTTGTAGGGTGTCAAGGAATCTTAGGCGTTTTGACTCCAGGAGGGTTCTAGGATTGACTTTGGAGGACCTTTGGAGGAATAAGGGGGAATCTCAGAGAGATCTTTGGAGGAACTCAAAATGCTTTGTCAGCTTCCCACTGTGGGGCTCTGAGGCTTTCCAGCAGGCCTAGACACTTTCAAAGGGCTTCCCACTAGCTCAGCAGTGTTCCTGGTGGATTCTTGCAGTCCTGGGGCTTCCCTCAGGCTTTCCATGCACCTAGAAGTGGGAAGAGATCTTTTTGAGTGTTTAGAAGTTTTTAGGAGCATGAAGAGTTTTTAAACTGTGAGATTGATGCCAACTGACAGCAAGTTCAGGACTTCCCTTGTCAATCCAGGAGCCCCAAGTGTCCCTGCTGCCATTCAGGCTCACTGGAATGCATCAAGGGCACAGCCAGGCCAGTGGAAATACTGAGCAAAGCCCCAGGTTCACAAAAGGGCAGCAGGGCCTCTGTCTGAGCAGCAGAAAGCCTGACTGAGAAGCAAAAGTAAAAGCAAAGGCTGTGCACAGAAGCAGAAGCAAAGAAAGATGTTCTCTACTGCCCATCCAGCCAGATGATGTTTGGTCACTCCCAGGAAGCAGGGCTCCAACACATGTAGCAGCTGCTCCAGAGCACAGATGCCACCCAGGAATGTCCCACACTTGCTTCTTTCACTTAGCTTTTGTGTTTGAGCTGACATCATCTGGCATGGACTGAGTTGAAGCTGCTGCTGTTACTGACACCATGCTGCAGTCATGCCAGCCTCCAAAAGGAAAGTGTTGACTGGAGCAAAGTATTATGGGGCTTGAAGTTCAGATTGCAACATGGGAGGCTTCCTGTTCCAGCTGCTGCTTCTGAGTTCTTGGGTGTTGACTTTTCTGCAGGCATGGTGGCAGAAAGAGTGGCAGGTAGCTTGCTGGGTTTGGTTTTCTGTTTCATGCTGTTGTTTGTTTTTCCCTCCCTGTGCATTTCACTGTGCTACTTCTACAAATAGGCTAAGCTAAGGTAATCCTGCATTGTATTATTGATTAGATTATTAGCTAAGGTAATCATGCATTGTGCTTAGGATATCTTATGTTACATTAAACTCTTCTCTCTTTATCTCAGCCCTGAGTTGTGTTACTCTTCCCCTCACTTTTGTGTTGGGGGAGCAGGAAGGTAAGCCCTTCTGCTAAACCATTACAGCATGGAATACCCCTTTGGTTAGTTTGGGTCTGCTGGCCCAGCTGTGTCCCCTCCCAAGATCTTGCCCACCCCTCAGCATTCTCTTGGGGCAGAGAAATATTGGAAAAATACAGTTCTGGTGCTCAGATCAACAGCAGCCAAAACACTGTTGTGTTAGCAACCCCCAGATGCAAAACAGCACTGCAAAACATAGCACTAGAGCAATGCTCTGGGCAGAATTAACTCCAGCTCAGCCTAACCCAATACAGTCCCTCAGAAGTGTCAGTTCTGAATGCAGTCAGAATGCAGCAGGGCCAGTGATGGACTCCTGAAGATGGGCCTGACAGAAGCCCTGGGCCAGTTGGAATACTGCAGGGCCACTGGTGGTGTAGTGGAAGTGCTGTCAGAAGTCTCAAGCCTTCTGGAATGCAGCAGGGTCAGGGGTGAGCTACTGGAATGCTTGTTGGAAGCCCTTCCCTGCTGGATGTAATACCTACCTGCATGTACTGTCACCTTGAGGTGGAACCAGCTGAGACAGTGAGGCCAGGTGCTGAAATACAAACTCACTTAGGCAGCTTTGTGCAGAGGTGGCCACTTGCTCCAGGTGAGCAAATGACATTGTGCTGTAGGCAAGCTCCAGTTTGGTAGGAGATGTTTGCATGATTTGCTTCCCTTCCCACATCCTACTGACCTTCAGCTTCCTCTGTTTATTAATCACACTCTTGCAGGTGGCTTCCCAGCCTGCTTTTCACACACTCCCTCCATACAGTATTCCATTATTGCTGCACTTTCCCATGAAACCTGAAGGTCTGTCTCACCTTCCTGTGATCTGTCAGCTCTTGGTTCCTACATCTCTCCCTTCTTTGCTTTCTTGTTCTATTTCCATGGCAATCACAGCAATTGGTGCCAATTCAGTTGTCTTCTGGTTTCATTGACACAGCAATCACCACAGTCAATCTCGGTTTGGCTATCCACACTGTGAGCAAGGGACCTTGAGTGCTTCACAGTAAAGCAAACCCTCTGACCCAGGAATGTGCCCAGGTGGCACAGAAGGCATCTTGGTTCATATCAGGAATAGTGTGGCCAGCAGGACTAGAGATGTGATTGCAGAATTACGGCACTGGTGAGGCCTCACCTCCAGTACTGTATGCAGTTCTGGGCCCCTCACTTCAAGATAGATATTGACATGCTGGAGCGGGTCCAGAGGAGAGGAATGAGACTGGGGAAGGGACTGGAAGGAATGTGTGATGAGGAGAGGCTGAGGGAGCTGGGGGTGTTTAGCCTGAAGGAGACTCAGAGGGGATCTTATCACACTCTACAACTATCTGAAGGGAAGTTGCAGTAAGGTGGGGGTCAGATTCTTTTCCCAGGCAACTTGTGACACAATGAGAGGGCATGGCCTGAAGCTGCCCCAGGAGAGGTTTAGGTTGGATGTTAGGAAGCACTTCCTCAAGGAAAGGGGAATTAGACACTGGAATGGACTGCCCAGGGAGGTGGTGGAGTCATGTTCCCTGGAGGTATTTAAGGAAAGATTGGATGTGGTACTTAGAGACATGGTCTAATTGATGTGGTGGTGTTGGGTCATAGGCTGGACTTGATGATCTCAGAGGTCTGTTCCAGCCTCTATAATTCTGTGATTCTGTGAAACAAATCCAACAGCAAGCAGAACACATGATGGCACAGGTAGGAGCAGTGCCAACACTGGGCCACTGGGCCACTGGGCATGGCATCAACCCATCATTTTCTGCCCCAGGAAGTGGCTGGGATCCTGAAGCACTAGTAGGCAGTGGTAACACTGGGACAGCCTGGCTCACTCCTTGGGACACAGAATTACAGAACACTTGGGGTTGGAAGGGAGCTTTAAAGGTCAGCTAGTCTAACCCCCCCCCTGCAATCCAGTGTCTAATTCCCCTTTCCATGAGGAAGTGTTTCCTGGCATCCAACCTAAACCTTCCCTGGTGCAGCTTCAGGCCATGCCCTCTTGTTTTTTCACAAGGTGCCTGGGAGAAGAACCCACCTCACTACAATTTCCCTTACATTAGTTGTAGACTGTGATAATGCACCCCTTGAGTCCCCTCTGCTCCAGCATAAACACCCCTCAGCCTCGCCTCATCAGACTTTCCCTCTAGTCCCTTCACCAGTCTCATTGGTCTCCTCTGGACCCGAGGTGACAACTGCTGTCACTGGGTTCCTAGAGGTGCATTGCCAATGTGTGCACATTAGTATAGTATCATAGTATCAATCAGGGTTGGAAGGGACCACAAGGATCATCTAGTTCCAACCCCCCTGCCATGGGCAGGGACACCCCACACTAGATCAGGCTAGACAGAGCCTCAGCCAGCCTGGGCTTAAACACCTCTAGGGATGGGGCCTCAACCACCTCCCTGGATAACCCATTCCAGGGCTTCACCACTCTCACGGTGAAGAACTTCCTCCTCACATCCAGCCTGAATCTCCCCACCTCCAGCTTCATTCCATTCCCCCTAGTCCTATCACTACCTGAGATCCTGCGAAGTCCCTCCCCAGCCTTCCTGTAGGCCCCCTTCAGATACTGGAAGGCCACAATGAGGTCACCTCAGAGCCTTCTCTTCTGCAGACTGAACAGCCCCAATTCTTTCAGTCTGTCCTCATAGGAGAGGTGCTCCAAGCCCTCTGATCATCCTTCTGGCCCTGCTCTGGACACATTCCAGCCCCTCCACATCCCTCTTGTAATAGGGGCTCCAGAACTGGACACAGTACTCCAGGTGGGGTCTCACCAGAGCTGAGTAGAGGGGGAGGATCACCTCCCTTGACCTGCTGGCCACGCTTCTCCTGATGCAGCCCAGGATATGATTGGCTTTGCAGGCTGCAAGTGCACATTGAGAGCTCATGTTGAGCTTCTCCTCCCCCAGCACCCCCAAGTCTCTCTCCTCAGGGCTACTTTCCAGCCAGTCACTGCCCAGCCTGGATTTGTGCCTGGGATTGCCTCGACCCAGCTGCAGGACCCTGCACTTGGTCTTGTTGAACCTCATGAGGTTGGCTTGTGCCCACCTCTCCAGCCTGTCAAGGTCCCTCTGGATGGCCTCCCTTCCCTCCAGCGTGTCTGCTGCACCACACAGCTTGGTGTCATCAGCAAACTTGCTGAGGGTGCACTCAGTGCCACTGTCCATGGCACCCACAGAGATGTTGAACAAGACAGGTCCCAGGACTGATCCCTGAGGGACTCCACTTGTCCCTGGCCTCCACTGGGACATGGACTCATTGACAGCCACTCTTTGGGTGCAGCCATCAAGCCAGTTCTGTATCCATCTAGTGGTCCACTCATCAGACCCATGTTTCACCAGTTTGGAGGCCAGGATGTGTGCAGGACAGTGTTGAAGGCTTTGCTCAGGTCCAGGTAAACGACATCAGTTGCTCTCCCCTCAGCTATTAATCTCGTCACCTGTTCATAGAAGGCCACCAGGTTGGTCAGGCAGGATTTGCCCTTGGTGAAGCCTTGTTGACTGTTCCTAATCACCTGTTCACTAGTGCTTCCTGGAGGATCTGCTCCACGATCTTTCCAGGCACAGAGCACAGAGGTGAGACTGACTGACCTGTAGTTCCCTGGGACATCTGCAGGACATCTTCCACCTCATGATACAGCTTAACTTTTCTCAGTGGTATCCACTGAGGACCTATAGGAAAGGATCACTTTTGGGCACCTCAATACAAGAGAGATGTAGAGGTGCTGGAGCCAGGGAAGAGGAGGGCAAGGAAACTGGGGAGGGGCCTGGAGAATAATTCCAGTAAAGAACAACTGAAGGAGCTGGGGCTGGTTAGCTTGAAAAAGAGGAGGCTGAGGGGAGAACTCGTCACTCTCTACAGGTACCCGAAAAGACATTGTGGATAGGCTGGTGCTGGTTTCTTCTCACAGGTAATTAGTGATGGAACAAGGGGGAATGGCCTCAAGCTGCCACTGGGTAGCTTTAGAACGGACAGTAGGAACATTTTTTTCATGTGAAGAGTGGTCAGGCATTGGAATGTGCTGCCCAGAGAGGTGGTTGAGTCACCAACCATGGATGTGTTTAAAGGCTGTTTGGATGTGGTGCCTGGGGATATGATTTAAGGGTGAACCTTGTAGGGTGGGGTTATTGGCTGGTGTGAGAGACTAAATCTTGTCTCTCTTGACATGACTCAACAAAGATAAAATCACCTTTGCTGCTTGCCCAGACAATAGCTGATGTGTGTTGGGTAGATGCCACTGGGTAATGACACTCTGGACTGTGCATAGACAAAGATCATCTCTACCCATCAGCTACCCCAGAAAGGGAGGATGGTGCAAAGGACAATGGAGTCACCACCTGGACACATACCCTAAACAACTGTATCAAAGATCTGAGCAAGTACTGGTTCAGAAGGAAAACACCTGGGCAATGCCGCTCTGAAGAAAAACAAAGTAAACACCAGGAGAGAAAAGCACAGAGACATCACCTTGCAGCCTAGAAGCAGACCAGGAGGGAGCCTCTCTCTATGTCCTAAGTTCCACCTGCTGCAACTCATGGAGCTGAAGAGGCTGCTCAGAGAAGGGTCCCTTCTCTCCTCCAGTGGAGAACAGCACAGCAAAAAAGGATGACATCTCCTCCAAGCCAAAGCGGCAGCAGCCTTCCCCCACAGACCCAAACTGTCTTGGGATGTGTGGGGTGATAATATAATTCCTTTCCACTTCTCTCTCCCTCTTCTCCCTCTCTCTATTTTTTCCTTCTCCCTTCTTCTATTCCATCCACTTTATTCTGTTAATAGCTTCACTGCTGATATTCTGGCCTTGTTTGTGCCTCAAATTTCATAACACAGCAATATTCAAAAGAACTGAGTCTCTTTCCCTCTCTGGACTGAGACAGCAGTGCACCATATGCCATGCACAGCAGTTCACCACATCCAGTGCACAACAATGCACCACATCTGGTGCAGAGTAGTGCACCACATCCCATGGACAACAACGCACCACATCCCATGCAGAGCAGAACAGCACATCCAGTGCACAGCAATGCACCACATCTGCTGCAGCGTAGTGCACCACATCCAGTCCACAGCAGTTCACCACATCCAGTGCATAGCAATGCTCCACATCCAGTGTAGAGTAGCGCACCACATCTCATCCCCTGCACTGCACCACATGCACTCCACAACAGTGCACCACATCCCATGCTCAGCAATGCACCACATCCCATGCAGAGCAGAGCAGCACATCCAGTGCACAGCAGAGCAGCACATCCAGTGCACAGCAATGCACCACATTCAATGCACAACACTGCATCACATCCAGTGCACAGCAGTTCACCATAAAACCTGCACATCAGAGCACCACATCCAGAGCACAGCACTGCATGACAACCCCTACAGAGCAGTGCACCTGATCCAGAGCACAGCACTGCATGACAACCCCTACAGAGCGGTGCACCACATCCCATGCACAGCACTGCAGCACAACTCATGCACAGCAGTGCACCACAGCCCCTACATAGCAGTGCATCACATCCCTTCAAAGCAGTGCACCACATCCAGTGTACAGCAGTGGAAAACATCTGGTGCACAGCAATGCACCACATCCCATGCACAGCTGTGCAGCACATCCAGTGCACAGCAATGCACCACATCCCATGCACAGCTGTGCAGCACATCCAGTGCACAGCAATGCACCACATCCCATGCACAGCTGTGCAGCACATCCAGTGCACAGCAATGCACCACATCCCATGCACAGCTGTGCAGCACATCCAGTGCACAGCAATGCACCACATCCCATGCACAGCTGTGCAGCACATCCAGTGCACAGCAATGCACCACATCCCATGCACAGCTGTGCAGCACATGTAGTGCTGAGCAGTGCACCATATCCCATACTCGACAGTGCACCACAACCCCTACAGAGCAGTGCACCACATTCTGAACACAGCAGTGTACCACATCCAATGCACAGCAATGCAGCACATCCCACCCACTGCAGTGCACCACATCCCGTGCACAGCACTGCGCCACAACCCTTGCAAAGCAGTGCACCACATCTAGTGTACAGCACTGTACTACATCCAGTGCACAGCAGTGGAAATCATCCAGTGCACAGCAGTGCACCATATCCTATGCATGACAGAGAAGCACATCCTATGCACAGCAGTGGAAAACATAAAGTGCACAGCACTGCACCACATCCAGTGCACAGTAATGCACCACATCCAGAGCACAGCAATGCAGCACATCACAACCACAGCAGTGCACCACATCCCTTGCACACCAGTGAAGCACATCCAGTGCAAACCATTGTGCCACATCTCATGGACAGCAGGGCACCACATGCCACGCTCAGCAATGCACCATATGCAGTGCACACCAGTGCAGCACATCCAGTGCACAACAGTGCACCACATCCACTGTAGAATAGTGCACCACATCTCATGGACAGTGGTAAAGCACATCCAGTGCACAGCAGTGCACCAAATCCAATGCACAGCATTGGACCACATCCAGTGCACAGCAGTGCACAATATCCAGGGCACAGCAGTGCTATGAATCCCATGCACCACAGTGCACAACATCCCATGCACACCAGTGCACCACATCCAGTGCACAGTAGTGCAGCACATCCACTGTACAGTAGTGCACCACATCTCATCCCCTGCACTGCACCATATGCACTCCACAGCAATGCACCACATCCCATGCAGAGAAGAGCAGCACATCCCATGCACAGCAGTGCACTACATGCAGTACCCAGCACTGCACCACATCCAGGGCACAGCAGTGTACTGCATCCCATGCACCACAGTGCACCACATCCACTGCACAGAAGTGCACCACATCTCATCCCCTGCAATGCACCACATCCACTCCACAGCACTGCACCACATCCCATGCACAGCAGAGCAATACATCCAGTGCACAGCAGTGCACCACATCCCATGCTCAGCAGTGCACCATGTCCCATGCACAGCACTGCACCACAACCCTTGAAAGCAGTGCACCACATCCAATGTACAGGAATGCAGCATATCCAGTGTACAGCAGTGCAGCACATCCCATGCGCTGCAGTGCACCACATACATTCCACAGCAACGCATCACATCCCATGGACAGCAGAGCAGCACATCAGTGCAACACATCCAGTCCACAGCAGAGCACCACAACACCTGCACAGCAGTGCACAGCATTCAGTGCACAGCAGTGCAAGACATCACATGCACTAGCAGTGCAAGACATCCAGTACATATCAACGCACCACATCCAGTGCTGAGCAGTGCACCACATCCCATGCTAAACACTGCACCACAACCCCTACAGAGCAGTGCACCACATGCAGAACACAGCAGTGCAACACAGCCCAGGCTCAGCAGTGCACCACGTCCAAGGCACAGCACCACACCACAACATGTGCAAAGCAGTGCACCACATCGAGTCCACAACCGTGCACCACATCCAGTGCACAGCAGTCCACCACATCCAGTGTAGAGCAATGCACCACATCTCATCCCTGCAATGTACCACATCCACTCTACAGCAATGCTCCATATCCCATGCAGAGAAGCACATCCAGTGCACAGCAGTGCACCACACCCCATGCTCCACAGTGCACCACATTCAGAACAAAGCAGTTTTCCACATGCACTGCAGAGCAGTATACCACATACCATGCACAGCAGTGCACCACATCCAGTGCTGATCAGTGCACCATAACCTATACAGAGCGGTGCACCAATTCAGAACGCTGCAGTGCACCACATCCAGTGCACAGCAGTGCACCACAGCCCATGCACAGCCCTGCACCACAACCCTTGCACAGCCCTGCACCACGACCCTTGCAAAGCAGTGCACCACAGCCAGTGCACAGCATTCCACCACATCCCATGGACAGCAGTGCACCACATGCCACGCACAACAGTGCACCACATCCAGTTCACAGCAGTGCACCGCATTCAATGCACAGCAGTGTCCTGGAGGAGGCATTAACAAGCCAGCTAATCCTGTGTGAGCCACTGCCGTCTCTCCTCCTTCTCTGTTGCAGGGTCTGGGTTTGAGGTCGAGGAGCCAACAGCCAGGCGCCATTAAGGCTGCCTGGAGGGGGTGGAAGCTGGAACCAAAGCCTCATGTTTCAGAGAGACAACTGCACATGTCAGAGGCTATGAGAGAAGGATGTGCAGCTTGCCTGCCAGACAACACTTTGAACTGCCTGGCGGGATTTGAATAGCTAAGTGCCACTGGGCTGTTCCCTTTGCAAAAAGGGAGTTTATTGGAGAAGATTTCAAGAGCCACAAGTTCCTTGCTCATTGTTCTTTGTTCTTGCTCTCTCTCTCTCTCTCTCATCCTCTCCCCCCTCCCTGTTCATTAGTGGGATTTTAGGCTGGATGTTAGGAAGAAGTTCTTCATAGAAAGAGATTGGCCATTGGAATGTGCTGCCCAGGGAGGTGGTGGAGTCACCATCGCTGGGGGTGTTTAGGAAGAGACTGGATGGGATGCTTGGTGCCATGGTTTAGTTGATTAGATGGTGTTGGGTGATAGGTTGGACTCGATGATCTCAAAGGTCTCTTCCAACCTAGTTAATTCTATTCTATTCTATTCTATTCTATTCTATTCTATTCTATTCTATTCTATTCTATTCTATTCTATTCTATTCCATTCTATTCCATTCCATTCCATTCCATTCCTATTCTATTCCATTCCTATTTCTATTCTATGCTATGCTACGCTATGCTACGCTACGCTACGCTATGCTATGCTACGCTACTCTATGCTATGCTATGCTATGCTACGCTATTCCATTCAAGGCAGCAACAAGCACCTACTTGCTCCTGTCTTCAGGGCAATTAGCTTCTTTTGTCCTACCAGCATAGCATCTACATCTTTGCCACAGCAGTGTCTCCCACTCTCACTTCCTCTGATTTTGGATACTACCTTTTTGGATTATCCCTGCCCTGTGGATTACAAATAGGAACTCAGAGCATCGTGTCGTTCAGTGAAGGTTTTGGTAGTTAACGGCTCAGCGGTTCGTGAGTAACTTACACTAAATTCCTGCTTCTTCAGTATTCAGTATTCCTAAGGTTGGAAGTGACCTCAAATTCCTAAAGGTTGGAGCTTGGTTGCCTGTTGGTTAGCTCCATGGGCAGAGTCCAATGGGATGGCATTCAACAAGTCCAAGTGCCAGGTGCTGCACTTTGGCTACGGCAATCCCATGCAGAGCTATAGGCTGGGGTCGGAGTGGCTGAGAGCTCCCAAACAGAGAGGGACCTGGGGGTGCTGATTGACAGCCACCTGAATATGAGCCAGCAGTGTGCCCAGGTGGCCAGGAGGGCCAATGGCATCCTGGCCTGCATTAGGAATAGTGTGGCCAGCAGGAGCAGGGAGGTCATTGTGCCCCTGGACTCTGCTTTGGTTAGGCCGCACCTTGAGTCCTGTGTCCAGTTCTGGGCTCCTCAGTTTAAGAAGGACATCGAAACACTTGAGCGTGTCCAGAGAAGGGCAACAAGGCTGGTGAGAGGCCTTGAACACAAGCCCTATGAGGAGAGGCTGAGGGAGCTGGGATTGTTTAGCCTGGAGAAGAGGAGGCTCAGGGGTGACCTCATTGCCCTCTACAACTACCTGAAGGGTGGTTGTAGCCAGGAAGGGGTTGGCCTCTTCTCCCAGGCAACCAGCACCAGAACAAGGGGACACAGTCTCAAGCTGCGCCAGGGGAGGTTTAGACTCGAGGTGAGGAGGAAGTTCTTCACCGAGCGAGTCATTCGTCATTGGAACGGGTTGCCCAGGGAGGTGGTTGAGTCATCGACCCTGGAGGCGTTCAAGAGGAGATTGGACGTGGCACTTGGTGCCATGGTCTAGGCATGGGGTCTGTGTTGATAGGTTGGACTCGATGATCCTTGAGATCCTTTCCAACCTAAGTGATACTGTGATACTGTGATCTGGCCACTCGGGCAGCATTGATGATTGTTTCATGCACGTATGAGATTCCAGTTTGTTCCTCTGTGTTCCCAGATCTGATTTTTCTAGACTGTTATTCCACTGCTCATTAGCGTCCTGTTGTGTGTAATTAACCAATCATCGACCAGGCAAATGAACCTGGATCCAATTGGCTCAGAAAAACAAGTTTTGATATTTAATAAATCATATTCATATTTTAGCATGTTTCCAGGGTATCAATTTGATATACAATTACATCAATCCCATGCACAGCAATGCACCACAACCCCTACAGAGCAGTGCAGCACATCCAATGCACAGCAGGGAACCACATCCTGCGCACAGCAGTGCAGCACAACCTCTACAGAGCAGTGCAGCACATCCAATACACATCAGGGAACCACATCCTGTGCGCAGTAATGCACCACATCTAGTGCACAGCGGTGCAGCACATCCAGTGTGCAGCAGGGAACCACATCCAGTGTGCAGTAATGCACCACATCCAGTGCACAGCGGTGCAGTGCATCCAGTGCACAGCAGGGAACCACATCCAGTGTGCAGTAATGCACCACATCCAGTGCACAGCGGTGCAGCACATCCAGTGCACAGCAGGGAACCACATCCAGTGCACAGTAAAGCACCACATCCAGTGTGCAGCAGGGAACCACATCCAGTGTGCAGTAATGCACCACATCCAGTGCACAGCGGTGCAGTGCATCCAGTGCACAGCAGGGAACCACATCCAGTGTGCAGTAATGCACCACATCCAGTGCACAGCGGTGCAGCACATCCAGTGCACAGCAGGGAACCACATCCCGTGCACAGTAAAGCACCACATCCAGTGTGCAGCAGGGAACCACATCCTGTGCGCAGTAATGCACCACATCTAGTGCACAGCAGGGAACCACATCCAGTGGGCAGTAAAGCACCACATCCACTGTGCAGCAGGGAACCACATCCAGTGAGCAGCAGGGAACCACATCCTGTGCGCAGCAGGGAACCACATCCTGTGTGCAGTAATGCACCACATCCAGTGCACAGCGCTGCAGTGCATCCAGTGGGCAGTAAATCACCATATCCAGTGCACAGCGGTGCAGCACATCCAGTGCGCAGCAGGGAACCACATCCTGTGTGCAGTAATGCACCACATTCAGTGCACAGCAGTGCAGTGCATCCAGTGAACACTGGATGTGGCTCAGTTGGTAGTGCATAAGACCTTTAGTGGGAAGGTCGTGAGTTCAAGCCTGCAGTGGACAGTAGTGTCCTCTCTACTCCAGTCATGAGGTCTGTGGTGACAGCTTGGACTCGATGATCTTTGAGGTCTCTTCCAACCTTAGTGATACTGAATACTGAATACAGCGCAGAGCAGGGAACCACATCCCGTGCACAGCAATGGACCACATCCAGCTCACAGCAGTGCACCACATCCAGTGCACCACATCTACTGCACGTGTAGACGTAAAGCAAAACATTGGGCTGTTCAAAGCTCATGGGAAAAGTTTCTCCCCAAATTGCTTTTTCCATTTGGTCTCCCTTCAGGAGAGAGTCAAAATGATGCTTGTCATTCTGGGCTGGACATTTCCTCTCTGAAGTTGCAGAGAGTGCTGAGCAGCTCGAAATAGCTCACCTTCTAAAACACATTGTCAAGAAGCAAAGCATTTTGGGGGTTAAACCTAAAGGGAAAAGCCTAGCACTAAATTCCTTTTTCCATTTGATCACTCTTCAGGAGAGAGTCAAAATGATGCTTGCAATTCTGGGCTAGCACTTTGCTGTCAGGAGTTGCAGGCAGCGCTATGCAGCTTGAAACAGCTCACTTTCTGAAATGTATCGACAAAAGGCAAGACAGTATCACAGCATCACAGTATCACTAAGGTTGGAAGAGACCTCGAGGATCATTGAGTCCAACCTGTTACCACAGACCTCAGGACTAGACCATGGCACCAAGTGCCACATCCAATCCCCTCCAGGGATGGTGACTCCACCACCTCCCTGGGCAGCACATTCCAATGGCAAATTACTCTCTCGGTGAAGAACTTTCTCCTCACCTTGAGTCTAAACCTCCCCTGGCACAGCTTGAGACTGTGTCCTCTTGTTCTGGTGCTGGTTGCCTGGGAGAAGAGACCAACCCCTTCCTGGCTACAACCACAGCATCACAGCATCACAGTATCACTAAGGTTGGAAGAGACCTCGAGGATCATTGAGTCCAACCTGTTACCACAGACCTCAGGACTAGACCATGGCACCAAGTGCCACATCCAATCCCCTCCAGGGATGGTGACTCCACCACCTCCCTGGGCAGCACATTCCAATGGCAAATTACTCTCTCGGTGAAGAACTTTCTCCTCACCTCGAGTCTAAACCTCCCCTGGTGCAGCGTGACCACCTCCCAGGTAGTTGTAGAGGGCAATGAGGTCACCCCTGAGCCTCCTCTTCTCCAGGCTAAACAATCCCAGCTCCCTCAGCCTCTCCTCACAGGGCTGTGCTCAAGGCCTCTCCCCAGCCTTGTTGCCCTTCTCTGGACACCTTCAAGTCTCTCAATGTCCTTCTTAAACTGAGAGGCCCAGAACTGGACACAGGACTCAAGATGCAGCCTAACCAATGCAGAGTACAGGGGCACAATGACTTCCCTACTCCTGCTGGCCACCCTATTCTTAATGCAGGCCAGGATGCCATTGGCCTTCATGGCCACCTGGGCACACTGCTGGCTCATATTCAGACAGCTGTCGATCATCACCCCCAGGTCCCTCTCTGTTTGGGAGCTCTCGGCCACTCCGACCCCAGCCTGTAGCTCTGCATGGGATTGCCGTAGCCAAAGTGCAGCACCTGGCACTTGGACTTGTTGAATACCATCCTGTTGGCCTCTGCCCATCTGTCCAGTCAGTCAAGGTCCCTCTGCAGAGCCTTTCCACCCTCTAACTGACTAACATCTGCTCCTAACTTGGTGTCATCTGCAAAATTGCTGATGCCTGACTCAATCCCCTCATCCAGATCATCAATGAAGATGTTAAAGAGCACAGGGCCCAGCACTGATCCCTGGGGGACGCCACTGGTGACTGGCTGCCAGCTGGATGTGGCACCATTCACCACCACTCTCTGGGCTCGGCCCTCCAGCCAGTTCCTAACCCAGCACAGAGTGTTGCGGTCCAAGCCACGAGCTGACAGCTTAGACAGCAGTGTTTAGGTAAAACCTAAAGGGAAAAGCCTGGCACCAAATTTCTTTTTCTATTTGGTCTCTCTTCAGGTGACAGCCAAAAGGTGCTTGTCATTCTGGGCTGCCACTGTCCTGTCAGGAGTTGCAGGCAGTGCAAGGCAGCTGGAAACACCTCATTTTCTAATAGAATCATAGGATCAACAAGGTTGGAAAAGACCTCAAAGATCATCAAGTCCAACCTATCAACACAGACCTCATGACTAGACCATGGCACCAAGTGCCACGTCCAATCCCCTCTTGAACACCTCCAGGGACGGTAACTCCACCACCTCCCTGGGCAGCACATCCCAATGGCTAACAACTCTCTCTGAGAAGAACTTTCTCCTCACCTCCAGCCTAAACCTCCCCTGGCACAGCTTGAGACTCTGTTCTGGTGCTGGTTGCTTGGGAGAAGAGACCAACCCCCACCTGGCTACAACCACCCTTCAGATAGTTGTAGACAGCAATAAAGTCTCCCCTGAGCCTCCTCTTCTCCAGGCTAAGCAACCCCAGCTCCCTCAGCCTCTCCTCATAGGGCTTGTGCTTGAGGCCTCTCCCCAGCCTCGTTGCCCTTCTCTGGACACATTCAAGAGTCTCAATGTCCTTCTTAAATCTAAACCATGGCTTCATGCGCCACATCCAATCCTTTTTTGAACACCTCCAGTGATGGTGACTCCGTCACCTCCCTGGGCAGCACATCCCAATGATCAATCACTCCTTCTGGGAAGAACATCTAGGTCATGAGAACATCAAACTCAAACCATGCCTTTAACCACTGGTTTACCTCAACTGTTTAAAATGAGAAGCAGCAATACTACAGCTCTGCTCACAGTACTTTTGACATGAAACTTTCAGTCTCACACTGCATGACACACAGACAAATGCAAAAACTCAGGTGGGGTAAAAGAGAAAGGGAAAAGCCTAGAACCAAATTTCTCCTTCCATTGTGGTCTTCCTTCAGGGGAGAGTCAAAATGATGCTTGCAATTCTGGGTAGCACTGTCCTGTCAGGAGTTGCAGGCAGTGCTAAGCAGTTTAAACATCTCTTTATTAGAATTAGAATAAACCAAACCAGGTTGGAAGAGACCTTCAAGATCATCGTGTCCAACCCATCAACCAATCCAACCCACCCAAACAGCTAACCCATGGCACCAAGCACCCCAGCAAGTCTCCTTCTGAACACCTTCAATGACGGCGACTCCACCACCTCCCCGGGCAGCCCATTCCAATGGGCAATCACTCTCTCTGTGTAGAACTTCTTCCTAACATCCAACCTGAACCTCCCCTGGCGCAGCCTGAGACTGTGTCCTCTTGTTCTGGTACTGGGTGCCTGGGAGAAGAGACCAACCCCCACCTGGCAACAACCTCCCTTCAGGTAGTTGTAGAGAGTGATAAGGTCACCCCTGAGTCTCCTCTTCTCCAGGCTGAGCAACCCCAGCTCCCTCAGCCTCTCCTCACAGGGCTGTGTTCCAAACCCCTCACCAACTTTGTTGCTCTTCTCTGGACTTGTTCCAGCAAGTCAACCTCCTTCCTAAACTGAGGGGCCCAGAACTGGACACAGTACTCGAGGTGTGGCCTAACCAGTGCAGTGTACAGGGGCAGAATGACCTCCCTGCTCCTGCTGGCCACACTGTTCCTGATGCAGGCCAGGATGCCCTTGGCCCTCTTGGCTGCCTGGGCACACTGCAGGCTCATGTTCAGCCTACCATCAACCAGCACCCCCAGGTCCCTCTCTGCCTGGCTGCTCTCAGCCACTCTGCCCCCAGCCTGTAGCACTGCATGGGGTTGTTGTGGCCAATGTGCAGCACCTGGCACTTGGATGTGTTAAATCTCATGCCCTTGGATTCTGCCCATCTGTCCAGCCTGTCGAAACAATTTGCTTTCTAAACCACAGAGACAAAAGGCAAAACGTTGTGGAGGTAAAACCTAAAGAGCAAAACCTACAGAGCAAAACCTAGCACAATTCCCTCCCCTCCCCCCCCAGTTTGTTGTGGTAAAACCTGAAGGAAACAGCATAGAACCAAATTTCTTTGGAGGGGATGCAAAGCTCTGGAAAAGTGTAAGTGTGAGGTGTTCCAGCACAGAGAAAGCTGTGCTGTTTCTCAAGAGATTGGGCAGTGATTTGTGTGCTGAAAGGCTTGGACATGACCCCCCCAGTATCTCCTCTGTTATCTAGAAAGGCTCCCGGCAGAGAAAAGCACATCCTGAGCACAGCCACGGGGGGGGGGGGTGGGATTGAAATATAAAATGTGTATCTATAAATACACATTACACTGGGCAGTGATAAACAATACACTGGGCAGTGACTGACTGGAAAGCAGCCCTGAGGAGAGAGACTTGGGGGTGCTGGGGGAGGAGAAGCTCACCAGGAGCTCTCAATGTGCACTTGCAGCCCGCAAAGCCAATCAGATCCTGGGCTGCAGCAGGAGAAGTGTGGCCAGCAGGGCAAGGGAGGTGATCCTCCCCCTCTACTCAGCCCTGGGGAGACCCCACCTGGAGTACTGTGTCCAGTTCTGGAGCCCCTATTACAAGAGGGATGTGGAGATGCTGGAAGGTGTCCAGAGCAGGGCCAGGAGGATGATCAGAGGGCTGGAGCACCTCTCCTATGAGGACAGACTGAAGGAGTTGGGGCTGTTCAGTCTGCAGAAGAGAAGGCTCTGAGGTGACCTCATTGTGGCCTTCCAGTATCTGAAGGGGGCCTACAGGAAGGCTGGGGAGGGACTGCTCAGGATCTCAGGTAGTGATAGGACTAGGGGGAATGGAATGAAGCTGGAGGTGGGGAGATTCAGGCTGGAGGTGAGGAGGAAGTTCTTCCCCATGAGAGTGGTGAAGCCCTGGAATGGGTTGTCCAGGGAGGTGTTTAAGCCCAGGCTGGATGAGGCTCTGGCCAGCCTGATCTAGCGTGGGGTGTCCCTACCCATGGCAGGGGGGCTGGAACTGGCTGATCCTTGTGGTCCCTTCCAACCCTGACTGATACTGTGATACTAAATAAAAGAAGGCCACAACACAGACAGAGGAAAACCCGCTATTTTATTATTTTTCTTTTAATAATTGGAATGGTAAAACCTCTGAACAGAGCCCAGCTGAGCTGCTGCCCACACACAGGGGCAGGAGACGACCCCTAACCGCTCAGTGTTGCCACCCCTCTTAAGGGGGTCTCTGTTGGCATCCATGGTGGATGTGGGGGATCAAAGGAGAATCCAAGGGCATATAGAGGCATCTGGGGGGGCCAGTGGAAGGTCTCCTGGGGGTATTTTAGCTGGATATTTTAAGGTTTGTTGGGCACATCCACGCACTGCTTGCTGCCACCTGCTGCTAAGGGTGTGAGTGGCCTCTGAAGAGGCTTTGGAGGCAGGGGAAGGTACGCTGGGGCATCTAGAGGCGTCTGGGAGCCTCCAGAGGCTCCCTGGAATGTCCCAAAGGATCAGGGCAAGGGGGGGGGGGGGGGGAGCAGGGGGGGCTGTGAGGGTGAGGGGTCTCTGTGGGGTTCCAGGTTTTCAGGTCCCACAGGATTTTGGAGGTCTCGCTCTGGTTTTCGGTGTCCTTGCAGCCCCGGGACCCCCCCCAGCCACGTCTCCCCCGGCATCTAAAGGTGAGCTGGGGGCACCCCAATGGCTTTCAAGGGTGACAAAGGGGGTCTGGGAACATGTAAACAGGTCTGAGGGGACCAAGATGGTGCTGCCTTCCCCAGGATGGCACTTCCACCATCTCAGAGCACTTGCTGGCTCTGACCTGGCCAGCGGGATCCTTCATAGTATCATAGTATCAGTCAGGGTTGGAAGGGACCACAAGGATCATCCAGTTCCAACCCCCCTGCCATGAGCAGGGACACTCCACACTAGATCAGGTTGGCCAGAGCCAGATCCTTGTCCCCTCTGCTCTCTCTGCTCCACATCAGGTTAGTGCCAGCCTCTGCTGCTCCCTGGAGCTGTCCTGTGGCAGCGGCAGGACTCAGCGGTGGATCTGCGGGTGGGGGGCAGGGGCAGGGGCAGGGGGGGTGGTCTGGCAGCCCAGCAGCAGGTGCAAGGGCTGGGGTGGGTGTCGGTCTGCAGCAGTCTGGAGGGCTCTGCTCCCAGCTTCACAAAGAGTTCTCCCAGTCCCCTCCCCACCCTCACAGAACCACAGAATCAATAAGGTTGGAAGAGACCTCAGAGATCATCAAGTCCAACCTGTCACCCAACACCTCCTGACAACTAAACCATGGCTTCAGGTGCCACACCCTGTCCCCTCTTGAACACCTCCAGGGATGATGACTCCACCACCTCCCTGGGTGGCACATTCCAATGGCCAATCTCTCTTGCTATGAAGAACTTTCTCCTCACCTCCAGCCTAAACTTTCCCCCTGGTGCAGCTTGAGGCTGTGTCCTCTTGTTCTGGTGCTGGTTGCCTGGGAGAAGAGACCAACCCCCACCTGGCTACAACCACCCTTCAGGTAGTTGTAGAGAGCAAGAAGGTCTCCCCTGAGAGCTCCTCTTCTCCAGGCTAAGCAACCCCAGCTCCCTCAGCCTCTCCTCATAGAGCTTGTGCTCCAGACCCCTCCCCAGCCTCATTGCCCTTCTCTGGACACATTCAAGTGTCTCAATGTGCTTCTTAAATTGAGGGGCCCAGAACTGGACACAGTACTCAAGGTCCAGCAGGCCAGCAGCACCAGCAAGGGCTGGGGTGGGTGTCAGTCCACCGTGGTCTGGAGGGCTCTGCTCCCAACTTCACAAAGAGTTTACCCTGTCCCTTCCCCAGCCTCCTCCCCAGTCCCTATAATCCTAATGTTAAACCCTAACAAAAACCAAACCCCTAACACTAAATAACCCCTAACCCTAACCCCATAACCATAACCCTAACCCCTAAACCCAACCCTAACCCCCACCCACTGGATCCACACAGCCTCAAGACCAGCAGACTGCCACAAGGTCCAGGAAGCCCTCCACCAGGAGGGCCAGGGAAAAGTATCACAGTATCACAGTCTCACAGTATCACAGTCTCACTAAGGTTGGAAGAGACCTCGAGGGTCATCAAGTCCAACCTATCAACACAGACCTCAGGACTAGACCATGGCACCAAGTGCCACGTCCAATCTCCTCTTGAACGCCTCCAGGGATGGTGACTCCACCACCTCCCTGGGCAGCACATTGCAATGCTGAATGACTCGCTCAGTGAAGAACTTCCTCCTCACCTCGAGTCTAAACTTCCCCTGGCGCAGCTTGAGACTGTGTCCTCTTGTTCTGGTGCTGGTTGCATGGGAGAAGAGCCCAACCCCTTCCCGGTTACGACCACCTCCCAGGTAGTTGTAGAGGGCAATGAAGTCACCCCTGAGCATCCTCTTCTCCAGGCTAAGCAGCCCCAGCTCTCTCAGCCTCTCCTCACAGGGCTGTGCTCAAGGCCTCTCCCCAGCCTTGTTGCCCTTCTCTGGCCACCTTCAAGCCTCTCAATGTCCTTCATAAATTGAGGGGCCCAGAACTGGACACAGGACTCAAGGTGTGGCCTAACCAATGCAGAGTACAGGGGCACAATGACTTCCCTGCTCCTGCTGGCCACACTATTCCTCATACAGGCCAGCATGCCCTTGGCCTTCTTGGCCCCTGGGCACACTGCTGGCTCATGTTTAGGTGGCTGTCGCTCAGCACCCCCAGGTCCCTCTCTGTTTGGGAGCTCTCAGCCACTCTGACCCCAGCCTGTAGTTCTGCATGGGATTGCCGTGGCCAAGTCCTGCAGCTGCTGCAGATGAACCACAGAGAGCAGCAGAGGCTGGCACTAACCTGGTGCAGAGCAGAGCACAGGGGCTGGGGGGCCGAAAGGAGCTGACAAAAACCGAGCCGAAGGGAGCCCATGGAAACCGGACAAAGCGGAGCACGGAGCCAGCCTCAGCGGAGCCGGGCGGCACCGAGGGGAGGCAGCCCCTGCCAAGCCAAGTCGGACAGAGCCCAGCCACACACAGCCACCATCCTCTCAGGGGAAGGAAATCCTCTGGCTTCGCCAAGAGAGCTAAGCCAACTCACCCTAAGCCTAAACAGCCAACTAAAAATCTCTCCTGTTTATCTGGAGAGCGAAGAGTATTAACTGCAGCCCGCAAAGCCAAGCAGAGCCTGGGCTGCAGCAGTAGAAGTGTGGCCAGCAGGGCAAGGGAGGTGATCCTCCCCCTCTGCTCAGCCCTGGTGAGACCCCACCTGGAGTACTGTGTCCAGTTCTGGAGCCCCTATTACAAGAGGGATGTGGAGGGGCTGGAAGTTGTCCAGAGCAGGGCCACAAGGATGATCAGAGGGCTGGAGCACCTCTCCTATGAGGACAGACTGAAGGAGTTGGGGCTGTTCAGTCTGCAGAAGAGAAGGCTCCGAGGTGACCTCATTGTGGCCTTCCAGGATCTGAAGGGGGCTACAGGAAGGCTGGGGAGGGACTGCTCAGGATGTCAGGTAGTGATAGGACTGGGGGGAATGGAATGAAGCTGGAGGTGGGGAGATTCAGGCTGGAGGGGAGGAGGAAGTTCTTCCCCATGAGAGTGGTGAAGCCCTGGGATGGGTTGTCCAGGGAGGTGGTTGAGGCCCTGTCCCTGGAGGTGTTTAAGCCCAGGCTGGATGAGGCTCTGGCCAGGCTGATCTAGTGTGGGGTGTCCCTGCCCATGGCAGGGGGGTTGGAACTAGATGATCCTTGTGGTCCCTTCCAACCCTGACTGAAACTATGAAACTGGCATGTGAAAAGGCTTTGAAGTCACCCCCACTGCATCGCTCCTATTACACACAAAGGCTTTTAGAAAGGAAAAGCAAATTCTGAGCAGAACAAGACAGAGTTTGGAAACATAAATATAAAATGGGTATCAATACATTAAAAACAGTCAACTTTCCTGTGTGTAATCGGGGGGGGGGGGGGGGGGGGGGGTAGTTGTTCTTTGTTTGTTTGGGGGGGGTTTTTTTTTGGTCTGGGTGGTTTGTTTCTTTGGTTTTAGTATGTATGGAAAAACCTCTGAACAGAGAAGAGCAAAGCTGCTCCACACTCACAGGGGCAAGAGAAGCCCCTACGTGGTCAGTGTTGCCACCCCCTCTGGCGGGTCTCCGGGGGCTCCCAAAGGATATTTTCACAGTATCACAAAGGTTGGAAGAGACCTCGAGGATCATCGAGTCCAACCTGTCAACACAGACCTCAGGACTAGACCATGGCACCAAGTGCCACATCCCATCTCCTCTTGAACACCTCCAGGGATGGTGACTCCACCACCTCCATGGGCAGCACATTCCAATGGTGAATTACTCTCTCGGTGAAGAACTTTCTCCTCAACTCCAGCCTAAACTAAATTTAGGAAGGGCAGGTCCTGCCTGACCAACCTGATCTCCTTCTACGAGTAGGTGACCCGCCTGGTGGATGTGGGGAGGCCTGTGGATGTAGTTTACCTGGACTTCAGCAAGGCCTTTGACACCGTCCCCCATAGCAAACTGCTGGCCAAGCTGTCAGCCCATGGCTCAGACAGCAGCTCTGAGCTGGGTTAGGAACTGGCTGCATGGCCGAACCCAGAGAGTGGTGGTGAATGGTGCCACAGCCAGTTGGCGGCCAGTCAGTAGTGGAGTCCCCCAGGGATCAGTGCTGGGCCCCATCCTCTTTAACATCTTTATAGATGATCTGGATGAGGGCATTGAGTCTATCATCAGTAAATTTGCTGATGACACAAAGCTGGGGGCAGGAGTTGATCTGCTAGAGGGTGGAGAGGCTCTGCAGATAGACCTTGACAGGCTGGACAGATGGGCAGAGGCCAAGGGCAGGAGGTTGAACACATCCAAGTGCCAGGTGCTGCACATTGGCCACAACAACCCCAGGCAGTGCTACAGGCTGGGGGGCAGAGTGGCTGAGAGCAGCCAGGCAGAGAGGGACCTGGGGGGTGCTGGTTGATGGTAGGATGAACATGAGCCTGCAGTGTGCCCAGGTGGCCAGGAGGGCCAATGGCATCCTGGGCTGCATCAGGAACAGTGTGGCCAGCAGGAGCAGGGAGGTCATTCTGCCCCTGTACTCTGCGCTGGTTAGGCCACACCTCGAGTACTGTGTCCAGTTCTGGGCCCCTCAGTTTAGGAAGGAGGTTGACTTGCTGGAACGAGTCCAGAGAAGGGCAACGAAGTTGGTGAGGGGCTTGGAACACAGCCCTGTGAGGAGAGGCTGAGGGAGCTGGGGCTGCTTAGGCTGGAGAGGAGGAGACTCAGGGGTGACCTTATTGCTCTCTACAACTACCTGAAGGGAGGTTGTAGCCAGGTGGAGGTTGGTCTCTTCTCCCAGGCAGCCAGCACCAGAACAAGAGGACACAGTCTCAGGCTGTGCCAGGGGAAGTTCAGGCTGGAGTTCAGGAGGAAGTTTTACACAGAGAGAGTGATTGCCCATTGGAATGGGCTGCCCGGGGAGGTGGTGGTGTCGCCGTCACTGGAGGTGTTCAGGAGGAGACTTGACAGGGTGCTTGGTGCCATGGGTTAGTTGGTTGGGTGGTGTTGGGTGATAGGTTGGATGTGATGATCTTGAAGGTCTCTTCCAACCTGGTTTATTCTATTCTATTCTAAACCTCCCCTGGCGCAGCTTGAGACTGTGTCCTCTTGTTCTGGTGCTGGTTGCCTGGGAGAAGAGACCAACCCCTTCCTGGCTACAACCTCCCTCCCAGGTAGTTGTAGAGGGCAATGAGGTCACCCCTGAGCATCCTCTTCTCCAGGCTAAACAACCCCAGCTCCCTCAGCCTCTCCTCACAGGGCTGTGCTCAAGGCCTCTCCCCAGCCTTGTTGCCCTTCTCTGGACACCTTCAAGTGTCTCATTGTCCTTCTTAAACTGAGGCGCCCAGAACTGGACACAGGACTCAAGGTGTGGCCTAACCAGAGCAGAGTACAGGGGCACAATGAACTCCCTGCTCCTGCTGGCCACACTATTCCTAATGCAGGCCAGGATGCCATTGGCCCTCCTGGCCACCTGGGCACACTGTTGGCTCATATTCAGGTGGCTGTCGCTCAGCACCCCCAGGTCCCTCTCTGTTTGGCAGCTCTCCAGCCACTCCGACCCCAGCCTGTAGCTCTGCATGGGATTGCCGTAGCCAAAGTGCAGCACTCGGCACTTGGACTTGTTGAATGCCATCCCATTGGACTCTGCCCATCTGTCCAGTCGGTCGAGGTCCCTCTGCAGAGCCCTTCTGCCCTCTAACTGACTAACATCTGCCCCTAACTTTGTGTCATCTGCAAACTTGCTGATTACTGACTCAATCCCCTCATCCAGATCATCAATGAAGGTATTAAAGAGGATGTGGCCCAGCACTGATCCCTGGGGGACACTATTGTGACTGGCTGCCAGCTGGATGTGGCACCATTCACTACCACTCTCTGGGCTCAGCCTCCAGCCAGTTCCTAACCCAGCACAGAGTGTTGCTGTCCAAGCCACGAGCTGACAGCTTGGCCAGCAGTTTGCTGTGGGGGACAGTGTCAAAGGCCTTGCTGAAGTCCAAGCAGACCACATCCACAGCCTGCCCCACAGCCACCAGACAGTCACCTGATCATAGAAGGAGATCAGGTTGGTCAGGCAGGATCTGCCCTTCCTAAATCCATGCTGGCTGGACCTGAGCCCTTGACCATCCTTCAGGTGCGCAGTGATTGCCGCCAGGATAATCTGCTCCATCACTTTCCCTGGCACTGAGCTCAGGCTGCCAGGCCTGGAGTTTCCAGGTTCCTCCATCCGACCCTTCTGGTGGATGGGGACCACCTTGGCCAGTTTCAGTCATCTGGGACCTCACCTGTGAGCCAGGACTGGAGGAAAATGATGGAGAGCAGCTTGGCCAGCTCACCTGCTTTTGGTTGGATATTCAGGATTAGTTGGATACAACAATAACAACAGCAGCTACAGCAATCCAACAACTAGCCCTAACCATCCAACTAAAATACCCCCAGGAGAGCCTCCATTGGCCCCCAGCTGCCTCTATATGCCCCCAAATTCCCCTTTGACACCCCCCACACCCACCATAGATGCCAACAGACCCCATTAAGAGGGGTGGCAACACTGACCAGTTAGGGGTCATCTCCTGCCCCCGCGCATGCGGAGCAGCTCAGCTGGGCTCTGGTCAGAGGGTTTTCCATTCAAACAAAAAAAACCAAACAACAACAACTGATGTCGTTTACCTGGACCTGGGCAAAGCCTTCAACACTGCCCCACACCACATCCTGGTCTCCAAATTGGTGACACATGGGTTTGATGGGTGGACCACTAGATGGATAAGGAACTGGCTTGATGGCCGCACCCAAAGAGTGGCTGTCAATGGCTCCATGTCCCAGTGGAGGCCAGAGACAAGCAGAGTCCCTCAGGGATCAGTCCTGGGACCAGGCTTGTTCAACATCTTTGTGGGTGCCATGGACAGTGGCACTGAGTGCACCCTCAGCAAGTTTGCTGATGACACCAAGCTGTGTGGTGCAGCAGACATGCTGGAGGGAAGGGAGGCCATCCAGAGGGACCTTGACAGGCTGGAGAGGTGGGCACAAGCCAACCTCAGGAGGTTCAATAAGACCAAGGGCAGGGTCCTGCATCTGGGTCGAGGCAATCCCAGGCACAAATCCAGGCTGGGCAGGGACTGGCTGGAAAGCAGCCCTGAGGAGAGAGACTTGGGGGTGCTGGTGGACAAGAAGCTCACCAGGAGCTCTCAGTGTGCACTTGCAGCCCGCAAAGCCAATCAGATCCTGGGCTGCATCAGGAGAAGTGTGGCCAGCAGGGCAAGGGAGGTGATTCTCCCCCTCTGCTCAGCTCTGCTGAGACCCCCACCTGGAGTACTGTGTCCAGTTCTGGAGCCCCTATTACAAGAGGGATCTGGAGGTGCTGGAAGGTGTCCAGAGCAGGGCCAGGAGGATGAGCAGAGGGCTGGAGCTGCTCTGCTGTGAGGACAGACTGAAGGAGTTGGGGCTGTTCAGTCTGCAGAAGAGAAGGCTCCGAGGTGACCTCATTGTGGCCTTCCAGGATCTGAAGGGGGCCTACAAGAAGGCTGGGGAGGGACTGCTCAGGATGTCAGGCAGGGATAGGACTGGGGGGGGAATGGAATGAAGCTGGAGGTGGGGGAGATTCAGGCTGGAGGGGAGGAGAAGTTCTTCCCCATGAGAGTGGTGAAGCCCTGGGATGGGTTGTGCAGGGAGGGGGTTGGGGCCCTGTCCCTGGAGGTGTTTAAGCCCAGGCTGGCTGAGGCTCTGGCCAGGCTGATCTAGTGTGGGTGTCCCTGCCCATGGCAGGGGGGTTGGAACTGGATGATCCTCTGCACAGGGCAGAGTCCTGCAGTTGCTACGGAAGAACCCCCGGAGAGCATCAGAGGCTGTCACTAACCTGGTGCAGAGCAGAAGGGTCGGGGCGGGGGGGTGGGGGGGGGGGGGGGGGGGGGGGGGGGGGGGGGGGGGGCGCCGAAAGGAGCCGACGGAGGCTGGAAAAAGCAGAGCGAAGAGCAGACCTCAGCTAAGCCGAGCGGCGCCCAGCACTGCCCGACCCGCAGCGGCCCCAGAACCCCCCGACCCGCAGCGGCCCCAGAACCCCCCGACCCGCAGCGGCCCCAGAACCCCCCGACCCGCAGCGGCTCACAAACCCCACCCCCCCCCGCAGCACCTCCCGAACCTTCACTCTCAGCGGCTCCCGAACCCCCTCCCCCACCCACCCCGCAGCACCTCCCGAACCCTCACTCGCAGCGGCCCCCGCACCCCCACCCCTCCCCCCCCAGCGCCCCCCGAACCCCGACCACCCATCGCTGCCCGCTTGCCCAACCGGTTCCCCACGTGGCACCGGCACCCCCGCCAGCAGGTCCAGCAGCGCCCCCACAAGCAGAGCCCAGGCAGAGACCTCCGAGAGCAGCAGAGCCTGGCAGCGACCCAGAGCGGAGAGAGCAGGGGTCCTGCTAGCCAGGAAGGTTTTAAAGCAGCCGGCGCCATGTTAGTGAGGGCGGTGGGCTTGTTGGGGAGGGCCGGCGCCATCTTGGGGAGGGCCGGCGCCATCTTGGGGAGGGCCGGCGCCATGTTAGTGAGGGCGGTGGCTTGTTGGGGAGGGCCGGCGCCATCTTGGGGAGGGCCGGCGCCATCTTGGGGAGGGGCCGGCGCCATCTTGGGGAGGGCCGGCGCCATGTTAGTGAGGGCGGTGGCTTGTTGGGGAGGGCCGGCGCCATGTCGGGGTGGACGGCGCCATGTTGGGGAGGGCCGGCGCCATCTTGGGGAGGGCCGGCGCCATCTTGGGGAGGGCGGCGGCTTCTTGGT